>NW_027514511.1:747500-995157 GCF_048772815.1 Callospermophilus lateralis | reverse complement strand
ATAGATAATGGAAACAAACATTATGGATGTAGGGACATACGAGCCAGATGCAGGTTGGCTAGCCTAGATTACTATGTTTGCCCGACCGACCATCAAAGCCACAAACAGCCATGAGTGTGTGGGGGGAAAGCCGACTTCTTCTGTAAGTAATGGGGATGTGAGCATACAGGGGCTGCCTGATGGAACCCAAACTCCTCATCAAATTCAGTGCACAGCATTGGCCATATTACGAATTAGATAACAAAAACCAATGGCTCCCAGAGGGGTCTCTAGATCCTCAAATTCTGCATGACCTTTTTAACATCTGCAAGTGCTCAAAAGGGTGAAAGGAGATTCCCCTATGTGGAGGCCTTTTCCCTCCTTCACTCACATCCTGAACTCTGCTTATCCAATAGATCCTCACCTTCAGCCTTCTGCTCCAGAGTCTCTGCTGTCACTCCCACTTCAGAAACCTGATTTCTTCCCTCCAATTAATAGATCAAAAACCCAAACCTTCGCTGGTTCTCAGACCATTGCCCCCTTGCTGAGTTAGCAGCTACTGAAGTACCCCTCCACCCACTCACTCCTCTCTTCTCCTGTCAGTGCCCACACTGGGTCCCACCAGGTCCTCTTTTCAGCTAACCCAAAGCTCAAACCAGCTGAGGAGAGTCCTCAGACCACTATTCAAGATGTAATAAAAATGGCCTTTAAAGTTGCTTTGTCATCACTGAAAACAGTTTACTAAGAATTTAAAGTCCCTCACATGCGTTTTGGGATACTCACTCCCGTCTTCCCCTCTGCTCTACCTGTTCTACTGCTCAAGTTTTTGTTGCTAGGAAAATCCCAAACCATTTCTCAAATTATTCTTTTACATCCCTCCTTCCTCATTCTCAGATCCTCGGAGCTGCTCTCAGCCCCACCTTCCCTGTCTTCCCCTTCTGTACCAGGCCCACTGAAAAGTCTTAACTGACCTTCTCCAGAAGTCTTCACCATGGCTGAGTTTTGGACATTCATGAAAAGAGTCCCTGTAAAAGAGTTCAATGTAGTTAAACTTCCTCTTTTCATATTGCCCTGTTGTACTTGGCCACTGGCTAAAAAAATCAGCAATCCTTAGCTAGACACCCTCTTTCTAGTTTTTCACAAAAATATGTGAAAAAAGCCTTGGGCCTTGACCTGGGGCTTCAGAGAGATGGCTACATTTCTAAGTTAAAGAAGTTAGCAACTGGGCTCCGTGGTAACAGCTGGCAGGGGGAAAATAAGAAAGGGAAGAAAAAGCTCTTACCTTCCCAGGTGTCCTTGAAAAGTTAACTTGCCCAGAACTGAGGAAAAAAACAGAAACAAAAACTGCTTTTTTCAACTTCTGCAGACTGTGAACTTCTGAGCCCCTTCCCTTAAATGTTGGGTACAAAATTTTGAAACTATCTCAACTTGGGTTTCAGAGGATTACTTGATTACAACAGAATCAATGCCCTCTGAATCCGGTTGCAACCAAATAGGACAGTTTCCCTGTCTTCACTGCTATCTTAGGTGCCTTGCCTTGTCTGTCCCTACTACAGCATAATTCTATATACTTAAACATTGCTTATGTTTTCATGAAATGGTCAACAGATGTGATTAATTGTGTAATGGTGCAGATGTTTCCCAGAGTGCTCTATCACCACACAGGTTCATTTGAAGATCAAATAGGGGGGCATACAACCCTGTTCCACTGAAAATATATATCCCTCCCTTTAGCCATCCTATTAGGAATAGGAATTGCTGCACTGGTGGGCACGGGAACTACTGCCTTTGTCCATGGGACTCAACAAATGACAAAAAAATATGACAGCAATTGACCAAAACGAAGATATTAGAAACCTCCATCAGAGCTTTGCATGAATCTTTAACCTCTCTCTCTGAAGTTGTTTTTCAGAACACTCGATGGTTGGACCTGCTCTTCATGAGAGAAGGGGGCCTTTGTGCTCCATTGAGGGAAGAATGTTGTTTGTATGCCGAGCATACTGGAGTTGTAATAAAATGTATGAGTAAATTAAAAAGACGTCTTGAAGAGTATCAACGATAGAGAGAGGCCCAAAAAGGGTGGTTTGAGTCTTGGTTCACACAGTCCCCCTTGTTAACTACGTTTTTATCAACCCTGGCCGGTCCAAAAATAATCCTCATATTATTGCTAACTATAAAACCCTGTTTTCTCAACCGTGTAATTTCTTTTCTCCAGGCTCAAATTGGACGAGTTAAACTTAAGGTAATACCCCACTAGCAGACATAGAATGTGACACCCCCAATGATCATTTTTATGATTAAAAGTAGCCAGAAGAAGAATTGGGGAATAAAAGGTTAATAAAATAGGTACTTGTCACTTCCTGTTTTTCTGTATGCTTAACAAAACACTGTTGAAATCTTGAGAGATACTTGCAAATCTTGTTCCCAGTATGTGCTGTCCCCAACTGCCAAACTGCAGAATGTGCTCCCTGACCCAGTTCCACGCAAATCGCCCACTCGCCTTGATCCATCAATAAACTTCCCTCCCTGCCCTCTCCAGGTAAAGTATATAAGCTCTACTTAAGCTATTCTCAGGGCTGTCTGCTCTATTCAAGTGAGCTCTGAGCACCAGCATGCTGGACAGTCAATAAACTTTGGCTGTTGCATGAGAGTCTATTGGTGGTCTCCTCCTGCAAAGCTCGCCTGACATTTACTAGGATGATTGAATGTAGAAGAGAACATCCAGTCAAATAGGGATAGTTGATAGAATTAGGAAGATGGTCAGTACGTTTAGGAAGAAGTGTGAGTATAGGATTTGGAACAAAAGTTCTTTAGCTATAGGGTTTCGATTAGAGAGTGAATGTTAATGTCTGCACAGGTGAAGAGTCGGTCACGATGATGAAGGGGGGAAAATATGTAGGAAAGCAGATATAAATAGAGATATTAGAAAATCAGGCAAAGTATAAAGTGAGTGATAGGATTATACATTTTGAACAGGGTTGAGTTTGAATATATAATCTTAGGAAAAAACCAATATGTAGTCAACAATCGGATTGATATTTGAGAGCATTAGGCAAATTTCAGGTGGATGAATATTTCTGAGAATAATCTTGTGAATAGTTGATTATAAATCCACATACATGATCATGAACATATTTAGGGAGTGTAGATAAGACATATATATTTCATATTTTGAAAAATCTGGAGAGTACACAAGACAAAAAAAGTAGCAATGTGTATGTCAATCAAAATTCATCATAAAATATATATCATCCACAGATCTAAAAATATTCATTTTACTGAACATGGATTTATGTAAAATGTTGTTCAACTAGGAATCTCACCCATAGTTTGAATATTCAGTACCAACAGGGTTAAGTAGGAGTGATCTCGTCTCACAATTTGTATCTGCCAAGTCCACCAAATCACAAGAATGTACATGTGGTACCAAGTAGGATTCTATATGTGCATAGAAAAATACACATGCTGAATAGGCTACAGAAAAAGGGAGACAGGAATTCACATATTTGTTAAATTTAAAAATACATGGAGAACTATTTCAACAATCAATTGACTAGATCTATAACTCCTGCTCTGTATCATGCAGAAGGCAAGCCCAACTATACAACATGCCTCCACTGAACTGCTTGTATATCTATTCTGTTTGGGTTATTTTTCTCCATCATATTAGGATTAGTAGTCAGAGTCTGGTAGGGTATGGGTTAGTGTCAGGGATTCAGTATTTTGAATGGAAAATAGGAAATTGAATCCAATGTGTATGCAAACATATGCTACAGAAAAATCTTCCGACTCTCATCCAGAACAATGCCTTGACATTACCTTCGCCTCAAGTAAGACACAATTAGAGGAGAAGAGTTAAAAAATCTGTCAATACCTATATGGAATGGAAAATGCTCCAGATTTCACACCATTGGAGCTGGTAGAGGAGTTTCTAAATGTAATGGACAGAGTAAACCCTCCACAAACATGGAGCTCTGCTGGTCTAAAGTTTTTTGAGAATTTGCCTTTGAGGTTGGGCACTTGAAATATATGTTGTTGTCAGGAGCTTTAGCTTACTTTGTAGTGAGACCATCAAAGCTGGATTTAATTCTATGTGACCTGGATGACATGGTTACTTATTCTCCAATGTAATGAGGCAGCAGTGCTGAATTCTCTCTTTGTAGGTAAACTGTGGCCTCTAAGGGATAAGTGTCTCCCCGTGTCGACTGTGAAGCCATTTGGTCATCCTCTAATTTTCGTGGTGTTTTTGATGCTGCTCTGGGAGTTTGGTATTTGCTTCACAAAATACAACGAGTTCAAATGAGACACAGTACTGGAGAGAGTTCTGTCAGGTGTGGGGGGAAGGGTCTGCAGGAAAATGCACCAACCAGTTTTATCCCACGTAGCTTGCCCCCTTGACAATAGCAACATGATTCAGAACATTGCCCTGAAACCTCTCCATATAACAAGATGCCTTTACATATAAGGGTTTCCTGGCTGCACCATGTCAGTCACAAGCCATTTGGAATCCAATGGTAGATCCTCATGGCACTACCACCGATGTTTTATCAAACACCTGCCCGCCACTGCTCTGGGCCACTACTCAGCAGGATCCAACTTACTGGCATCTCTGTTATACACCATTTTCATGAAACCCAGTCAATCAAGGCACTGTCTGGTATTCTCATGATCAGCAACAGGGCATCCAAAAGTTTTCCAGTGCCACCTGGTCATGGAAATTTCAAAAATTTCATGGTTTTTATCTAGCCATTTTTCAAAGATGAAGTTGGAGGCACTGTGGGTTTCTATTCATTCAGGAATCATTAAATGTTGAGGAAGCTCATTTCAATGAAAGCTCTGGAAAACTCTCACAGGCAAGGCTTCCCAAAGAGTGCCCCAAAAGGTCACATGAAGCCAGGCCCATTGAGGTCTAAATGTGAGGCCCATGTGTGTTTTGACTCTCAACTCAGCCTTCCAAGTCTTTATAATAAATTCATGTTATATACGGGCTGAGATTCCCAGTGCTCTTTTGAAAGCCACCCTGGGCCTAGATCTCAGTTTCCAAGGACGACTCTCATGCGTGTCCTCCTAAAATCCCAACAAAATTCATGGCAATACTTCTCTGAGTTCAGTTCCACAACTCAGTATCTAAGGGGAATCAAACCAGAGTTCAAGCCTAGGTGGACCCAGTCATTTCTTCCAACCGAGACACAAATGACCAAAATTATAACCAAAATACTCCCACATGATACTAATCTTCTTCCATGTAGTCACTCATCATCACCTCTGGCTGAAGGTTTCCATCAGGGGCGCAGCCAAAGACAGTTTCCAAAATAAGCTTGCTTGCCCCTCATTTGCCTAAAGTCAGGATGTCCAGGACACCCTTCCTGTGAAACAGGAATGATCAAATAAGCATGCCTTTAATACTGCTCTGTTTCTCCAATTTGAGGCCTACTGACTTTCAGATATAGATTCTTTATGTGATTTGGAGTCATGCGAAACCCCAAGCACCTCTGCAGGGCTTGGAAGAACTCATTTGACCCAAAGAATCTCTATTTTCACTTGATGGAGGTCAGGAACCTAACAGAGGAAGGCATGTGACTTCATCCACAATGACTGATCTTTTGGCTATTTTGGTTTGGGATGCACACATGGGATCATTCTTTAGATCCATCAGGTGCTGAGAATCTAAGTCACAGCCACACACAAGGCCAAGAGGCTAATTCAGCCACATCCCTTTCCAAAGCAATTAAGCAAAAAGCCACAGGTGATGCCCATTAATTTCCATTTCAAAACTATATTCTTCAGGCTTCACAAAGGGGTGGCCTGAGGCAAAGACCTTCCAGACATTCATTGCAACAGAAAAATAGTTAAGCAAAAGACCCAATCATGGTCTCTCCACTGAGACTTTCCTGGTCACACTGATATCCTACATTCAGGGCAACAGAACAATATGTAAGAAAAGGTGCAAAACATGGTCTCTACACTGAGACTTTCCTGGTCACACTTATATCTGAGTTTTCTGAGAATCTCGCTATTATCTTCAGCTATCCAGTACATGGCCGTGTCACAGAGCTTGGAGGTGGTACATATCTTGGAAACAAAACCATGAGCCAATTCTGGAGAGTGGCCAGAATTCAGGAAGAAAACAGGAACTTAGGAAGATAGCAGGTGTTGCCCATGGATAAGACAAGTTGCAGTCCATTCACTAATTGGCTAGTATGAATTATGGGAAGATTTATACTAGACTAGACATCCATTAATGCATTATCTTTTCTAATGTCTACAACAACGAACACAGTGGGATACACAGACATAGGAATACTAGTCTTGTCAAACGACTTACTAGAAACAGTCCACTCCAAACCAAACAAAGCGACTTTCCTACCTATTCTCAGAAGATGAAACAAAATAACAAACACACACCCACTGCCCACAAAGGCACCTCCTTCCCACAAGTAGGTCTTTGACTATCCAGAGAGTCCTCTGACTGGTGGGCTAAACTATGTTCCCCAAAATGGCCTGTCTTCTATCAGATCTGGTTTCCTTGGCCAACTCTCTGAAGTTGTCAGAAAAAATTGGTGAGCCACTACCATCTTTCTCAGGAAAGGTCCCTCTTCAGAGCTCTCCTGGCATTTGTGCTTCCTCACATCAGTAGGTACCAAGAAAGACTGACTCTATTCTTGTTAAATCCAACCAAGTGAGCCCCCTGAGACTGGGACAGGGACTCCTTCTGGGTGCCTGGCTTCTTGGATACCAAGTTCAGAGAGTTGCATCAACAAGGAAATGACTTATGTCACTTTCTTTGGAACTGAATGAGGTCACTGCCCTGGCAACCACTTTATCCTAAAAGTTGCTTCCAAGGGTCCCATGAGATGGAGCTGGCCCCTACTTCCTGTGACACTTTAACAAGTTGGAATGGTATATCAACCATAGGAACCTGGGTAAAACTCTCCACCCAGGCCTGGTTTGGTCCATCTTCTCTACAATAAGAAGAGAGAGGCTGATTCAGACACATTCCTTCATTCTGACCAGGTTGTTTGCCATGGAAGATGACTTTTGCTCTCTCAGGTCTTTCATACCTGCCTAAAACTTCTCCAGGTATCATTTCTGCATGGACCTTTGAGATTCTCGGCAGGTAGAAGGTACCCTACTTTCCTGTACTGTAAGAACAACTTTGTCCCTGCTCTTCTGTAAAATGAGATTGAGGGAACAGTGTATGTTTCGGGTTAATCACAGGTTCGATTTGGGTTATAAATCATTCTGTGCCATGAATAATGGTATTGGGAACCTACGATATGTACAAGAATATAGAGGTGAAATAAAAGTATGAAAACAGAAATCTAGGTATGATTTGAAGCCCAGAAAACCATTGGGCCCTTGACTTGTATACTTAGCTTTGAATTATGTTCTGCAAATATGTCTCAGATAATTTGATATACAATGGCATAGGACCTTGTACCTTGGATGATTGAATGTAGAAGAGAACATCCAGTCAAAAAGGGATAGTAGGTAGGATTAGGAAGATATTTGGTATGTTTAGGAAGAAGAGTGAGTATAGGATTTGCACCAAAAGTTCTTTCCCAATAGGGATTTGGTTAGAGAATGAATGTAAATGTCAGCACATATGAAGAGTCAGTAACTATAATGAGCTGGGGAATATATGTAGAAAAGCAGATATCAATAGAGACATTATGAAATCAGGCAAAGTATAAAATGAGTGATAGGATTAGACATTTTCTACAGGGTTGAGTTTCAGTATATAATCTTAGGAAGAAACAAATATGTAGTCACCAATAGGATTGACATTTGAGAGCATTAGGCAACCTGGACATGGATGTTTTAGTAATCCATGCACACTTTCCATTTCGGCTTTGGTACAATAATAAGTGTGACCTTTACATTTTTTGTTCAGAATATTACTGTGATAAAATGTATATGTAGATAAGGTCACATGAGTATTTCTACCACCATTTCTGGAAGCAATATATTGAAGACGTAATATTAGTATTGGGGGTACAAAGAGGTGTACCCTGTGTCTATGAATATAGAGATAAATCATGAATTGACCATAAGTGAATAAATAATATAACTTGTTCCAACTTTAAATAATGGATTGAACTGATATCTGAGAAATTATAAGAAATCTTATATTGATATATAATCATTCATTCCAAACAGACATACATCTAATGGTAATATTAGTGTTTTGGTTTATCATGGAGAGTATGTGAGTTTTGCTTCAATAGTGATTATGAAAATTGAAAATAATATGTTTGGAAAGAATTCTCATTTAAAGACCAGTCAAGACACCCTGACAATACACGTGTTCTGAAGCAAGAAGTGATTAAAGTTGCAACAAATGCCTATAAATTTGTCAACTTGTGGATGAAATGTAAATCCTATGTTGTGCAAACACTGAAGAAAAAGTAATGTACCAGTGTTGAATACAAATAAACGTCAAATTACATATCATGTCCCATAGGAATCTACTTGCATTGATGTTAGACTGGGTTAGTTACTGTGGAATTATTAGCATTTGTATGCACCATTCACTGAAGTTAGTTTTCAGTACTAGTAAACAAATATATATTTCAGGTAGATGAATATGTCTGAAAATAATCTTGTGAAAAGTTGATTATGAATCCACGTACATGAACATGAACAAATTTAGAGAGTGTATATAAGACACATATATTTTATATTTTGAAAAATCTGGAGAGTGTATTTATAGATACAAAAAAAAAACACATACAGACATTAAAAAGAAGCAATATATATGCCAATCAAAATTCATCATTAAATATATATCATCCACAGATGCAAAATATTTATTTTACTAAACATGAGCTAATGTATAATGTTGTTCTACTAGGAAGCTTGTAGGTTAAATTTTCAGTTCCAACAGCGTTTAAGAGTAGTAAACTCTTCTCACAACTTGTATCTGCCAAGTCAGCCACCTCACAAAAATGTACATGTGATACCAGGTAGGATTCTATATGTGCATATGAATATATATGGGTGAATAGGCTACAGAGAAAGGGGAACAAGAATACACATATCTGTTAACTTTAAAAAAACATGGAGGACTATTTCAATTAAAAATTGACTAAATTTATAACTCCTACCTTATATAATGCAAAAGGCAAGTCCATGTATACAACATGCCTCCTCTGAACTGCTTGTATTTCTATTGTGTTTGGGTTATTTTTCTCCTTTATATTAGGATGAGTAGTCTGACTCTAGTAGGTAGGTATTAGTTTCAGGGATTCAGTATTTCGAAAGGAAAATTGGAAAATGAATTTAATGTGTATGCAAATATGTGCTGCACAAATATCCTTCCACTCTCATCCAATGCAATGCCTTGTCAATACCTTCGCCCCAATTAAGACACAAATAGAGGAAAAGAGTTAGAAAATCAGTGAATACATATCTAAAATGGAAATGCTCTGGAATTCACAACTTTGGAGGTGGTAGAGGAGTTTCCAAAAGTAAGGGACAGGGTAAACAATCCACAAACATGAAGCTCTGCTGGCCTAAAAACTTTTTGAGAAACTGCCTCTGAGTTTGGGCACTTGAAATATATGTTGTTGTCAGGAGATTTGACTTCCTTTGTAGTGAGACCATCAAAGCTGGGTCTGCATCTATGTGACCTGGAGAACATGTCTTCTTATTTTCCAATGAAGATGAGCAGCAGTGCTGAATTATCTCTTTGAAGGTAAACTGTGGCCACAGGGGACTAAGTGTCTCCCCGTGTTGACTGTGAAGCCATTTGGTCCCCGACCACTTTTTGTGATGTTTTTGCTACTGAACTGGGAGTTTAGTATTTGCTTCATGACATACAAGGAGCTCAACTGGGACACAGTGCTGGAGGGAGTTCTGTCACGTGTGGTGGGCCACGGTCTGCAAGAGAATGCACCAACCATGCTTTTATTCCTCATAGCTTGCCCCATTGCCCCCTTGTCCATATCAACCTGATTCTTAACATTGCCCTGAAACCTCTCCATATAACAAGATGCCTTTACATATAAGAGTCTGCTGGCTGCACCATGTCAGTAACATGCCATTTGGAATACAATGGTAGATCCTCATGGCCGTACCACTGAAGATTTATCACACACCTGTCCACCACTGCTCTTGGCCCACTACTCAGAAGGCTCCAACATACTGGAATCTCTGTTCAACACCATTTTCATGAAACCCAGTCATACAAGGATCTGTCTGGTATACTCATGATCAGCAATAGGACATCCAAAGGTTCTCCAGTGCCACCTGGTCATGGGAATTTCAAAAATTTCATGGTATTTATCTAGCCATTTTTCAATGATGAAGTTGGAGGCACTGTGGGTTTCAATTCATTCAGTAACCATTAAATGTTGAGGAAGCTCAATTCAATGAAAGCTCTGGAGAACTCTCACAGGCAAGGCTTCCGAAAGAGTGTCCAAAAGGACACATGAAGCCAGGCCCATTGAAGTCTACAATGTGTGGCCTATGTGTGTTTCAACTCTCAAATACGGCTGCCATGTCTTTAAGAATAAAATCATGTGATATCCTGGCTGAGATTCCCAGGGCTCTGTGGAAAGCCACCCTGGGCCTAGATGTCAGTTTCCAAGGGCGACTCTCATGCATGGCCTCCTAAAATCCAAATAAAATTCATGGCAATACTTCTCTGAGGTCAGTTTCACAACTCAGTCTCTAAGGGGAATCACACCAGATTTCAAGCCCACGTGGACCCAGTCATTTCTTCCAACCGCCAAACAAATGACCAAAATTAAAACCAAAACATTTCCACATGTCCCTCATCTTCTTACATATAGTCACCTCTGGCTGGAGGTTTCCATTAGGGGTGCAAACAAAGACAGTGTCCAAAAAATGCTCCCTTGCCCCTCATTTGCCTAAAGTCAGGGTGTCCTTGACACCCTTCCTGTGAACCAGGAGTGATCAAATAAGCCTGCCGTAAATACTGCTGTGTTTCTCCAATTTGAGTCCTACTGACTTTCAGGTATAGATTCTATATGTGATTTGGAGTCATGCGAAAACCCAAGCCCCTCTGCAGGGTTTGGAAGAACTCATTTGACACAAAGAATCCATAATTTCACTTGATGGAGGTCAGGAACCTAACACAGGAAGGCAAGAGACTTCATCCACAATGACTGATTTTTTGTCATTATGGTTTTGAACGCACACATGGAATCATTCGTTAGATCCATCATGTGCTTAGAATCTAAATCACAGCCACAAACAATGCCAAGAGGGTAATTCAGCCACATCCCTTTCGAAAGCAATAAAGCAAAGAGCCACAGGTGATGCCCATTCATTTCCATTTCAAAACTATATTCTTCAGGCTTCACAAAGGGGTGGCCGGAAGCAAAATCCTTCCAGATATTCAGTGCAAGAGAACAGTACTTAAACAAAAAGTCCAAAGCAGGGTCTCTCAACTGAGAGTTTCCTGGTCACACTGATATCTGAGTTTTCTGAGATGCTCGCCATTCTCTTCAGCTCTCCAGTACATGGCCATGTCAGAGAGCTTGGAGGTGGTACATATCTTGTACACAAAAACATGAGCCTATTCTCCAGAGTGGCCAGAATTTAGGAAGAAAACAGCAACTTAGGAAGATAGCAGGTGTTTCCCATTGATAAGAAAAGCTGCAGTTCATTCATATATTGGGCAGGATGAATTATGGGAAGATTTATACTAGACAGGACACATCCATTAATGCATTTTCTTTTCTAATGTGTACAACACCAGACACAGTGGGATACACAGACAAAGAAACACTCGCCTTGTCAAACGACTTACTAGAACAGTCCACTCAAAACCAAAAAAAAAAAAAAAAAAACGCCTTTCCTACCTATTCTCAGAACATGAGACAGAACCACAAACCCAAACCCACTCCCACAAAAGCACCTTCTTTCCCCAAGTAGGTCTGTGACAACCCGGAGTGTCCTCTGACTGGTGAGCCATACAATGTTTCGCTGAATTGGCCTGTCTTGTCTCAGATCTGGTCTCCTTGTCCAACTCTGTGAAGTTGAGAGGAGCCAGCGGTGAGCCACTACCTGTTTTCTCAGAAAAGGTCCCTCTTCAGAGCTCTACTGGCATTTGGCCATCCTCACATCAGTAGGTACCAAGAAAGGCTGACTTTGTCCTTGGAAAATCCAAACAAGTGAGCCCACTGGGACTGGGACTGGGACTGGGACTGCCACTGGGTGGCTTCTTGGATACCAAGTTCAGAGAGTTCCATCACCAAGGAAATGAGGTATGTCACTTTCTTTGGAACTGAATGAGGTGACTGCCTTGGCAACCACTTTGTCCTAACAGTTGCTTCCAAGATTCCCAAGAGATGGAGCCAGCCGCTCCTTCTTGTGACACTTTCACAAGTTAGAATGGAATATAAACGATAGCCAAACGGGAACAGCTCTCCACACAGGCCTGTTTTGGTCAGTCTTCTCTACAATAAGAAGAGAGAGGCTGATTCAGACACGTCCCTTCGTTCTAACTAGGTTTTTTTGCCATGGAAGATGACTTTTGCTCACTCAGGTCCTTCATACATGCCTACAACTTGTGCAAGTATCATTTCTGCATGGACCTTTGAGGTTCTCAGCAGGTGGACGGTCCCCTACTTTCCTGTATTGTAAGAACAACTCTGTTCCTGCTCTTTTGTGAAATGAGTTTGAGGGAACAGTGTATGTTTATGGTTAATAACAGGTTCGATTTGGGTTAGGAATCATTCTGTGCGATGAATAATAGTGTTGGAAACCTGTGATATTTACAAGAATATAGAGGTGAAATATAAGTAAGAAAATAGAAATCTAGGTATGATTTGAAGCCCAGAAGGGCATTGAGCCCTTGATTGGGATACTTAGCTACGAATTATGTTCTGCAAATATGTCTCATATAATTCGATATACAATGGCATAGGACCTTGTACCTTGGATGATTGAATGTAGAAGAGAACATCCAGTCAAAAAGGGATAGTTGCTAGGATCATGAAGCTAGTGGGTAGGTTTAGGTGGAAGAGTGAGTATATGATTTGCACCAAAAGTTCTTTAGCAATAGGGTTTCGGTTAGAGACTGAATTTAAATGTCAGCACATATGAAGAGTCAGTCACTAGGATGAGCTGGGGAAAATATGCAGAAAAGCAGATATCAATAGAGACATTACAAAATTAGGCAAAGTATAAAGTGACTGATAGGATTAGACATGTTCAACAGTGTTGAGTTTCAATATATAATCTTAGGAAGAAACAAATATGTAGTCACCAATAGGATTGGCATTTGAGAGCATTACGCAACCTGGACATGGATGTTTTTAGTAATCCGTGTTCACTTTCCATTTAGGCCTTGGTACAATCATAAGTATGGCCATTAAATTTTTTGTCCAGAATATTACTGGGATAAAATGTATATGTAGATCAGGTGACATGAGTATTTCTTCCACCATTTCTGGGAGCAATATATTAAAGACGTAAAATTAGTATTGGGGTTACAAAGAGGTGCACCCTGTGTCTATGAATATAGAGATAAAGCATGAATAGACCATACTGTGAATAAATAATATAACTTGTTCCAATTTTAAATAATGGATTTAACTGATATCTGAAAAATTACAGGAAATCTTATATTGATATACAATCATTCATTCCAAAAAATTATACATCTAATTGTAATATTAGTGTTTTGGTTTATCATGAAGAGTGTGTGAGTTTTGCTTCAAAAGTGATTATGGAAATCGAAAATAATGTGTTTGGAAAGAAGTCTCATAAAAAGACCAGTCAGGAAACCTGGAGGAATACATATGTTGTGAAGCAGGAAGTGATTGAAAGTAAAACAAATGCCTATAAGTTTGCTAATTTGTGGATGAAATATATATCCAATGATGTGCATAAACTCATGAAATATTAATGTACCAGTGTTGGGTAAAAATGAACCTCAAAATACACATCATGTCCCATAGGAATCTACTTGCATTGATATTAAACTGGGTCAGTTACTGTAGAAATATTAGGATTCGCGTGCATCATTCACCAAAGTTAGTATTCTTTTTTTTAAATTTTTATTTATGGTTGTTAAAAACATTACATAGTTCTTGATATATCATATATCGCATTTTGATTCAAGTGGGTTATGAACTCCCATTTTTACCCCGTATACAGATTGCAGAATCACATCAGTTACACATCCATTGATTCACATATAGCCATACTAGTGTCTGTTCTATTCTGCTGCCTTTCCTATCCTCTACTATCCCCCCTCCCCTCCCCTCTCCTCCCCTCGTCTCTCTCTACCCACTCTACAGTAATAAATTTCTCCCCCTTGTATTATTTTTCCCTTTTCCCGCACTTTCTTTTGTATAAAATTTTGTATAACCCTGAGGCTCTCCTCCCATTTCCATGCAATTTCCCTTCTCTCTCCCTTTCCCTTCCACCTCTCATCCCTGTTTAGTGTTAATCTTCTTCTCATGCTCTTCGTCACTACTCTGTTCTTAGTTACTCTCCTTATATCAAAGAAGACATTTGGCATTTGTTTTTTAGGGATTGGCTAGGTTCACTTAGCATAATCTGCTCTAATGCCATCCATTTCCCTGCAAATTCTAAGATTTTGTCATTTTTAAATGCAGAGTAATACTCCATTGTGTATAAATGCCACATTATTTTTATTCATTCTTCCATTGAAGGGCATATAGCTTGGTTCCACAGTCTTGCTATTGTGAATTGTGCTGCTCTGAACATCGATGTAGCAGTGTCCCTGTAGCATGCTCTTTTTAGGTCTTTAGGTTTTAGACCGAGAAGGGGAATATCTGGGTCAAATGGTGGTTACATTGCCAGCTTTCCAAGAAATCTCCATACTGCTTTCCCATTTGGCTGCACCAATTTGCAGTCCCACCAGCAATGTACAAGTTTACCTGTTTCCCCATATCCTCGACAGCACTTGTTGTTGTTTGACTTCATAATGGCTGCCAATCTTACTGGAGTGAGATGGTATCTTAGGGTGGTTTTGATTCACATTTCTCTGACTGCTGGAGATGGTGAGCATTTTTTTATGTACTTGTTGATTGATTGTATGTCCTCCTCTGAGCAGTGTCTGTTCAGGTCCTTGGCCCATTTGTTGATTGTGTTATTTGTTATCTTATTGACTAATTTTTTGAGTTCTTTGTATACTCTGGATATTAGGGCTCTATCTGAAGTGTGAGGAGTAAAGATTTGTTCTTAGGATGTAGGCTCCCTATTTACCTCTCTTATTGTTTCTTTTGCTGAGAAAAAACTTTTTAGTTTGAGTAAGTCCCATTTGTTGATTCTAGCTATTAACTCTTGTGCTATGGGTGTCCTATTGAGGAATTTGGAGCCCGACCCCACAGTATGTAGATCATAGCCAACTTTTTCTTCTATCAGGTGCCGTGTCTCTGATTTGTTATCAAGCTCCTTGATCCATTTTGAGTTAACTTTTGTGCATGGCGAGAGAAAGGGATTCAGTTTCATTTTGTTGCATATAGATTTCCAGCTTTCCCAGCACCAATTATTGAAGATGCTATCCTTCATCCATTGCATGCTTTTAGCCCCTTTATCAAATATGAGATAGTTGAAGTTTTGTGGATTGGTTTCTGTGTCCTCTAATCTGTACCATTGTTCCACCCGCCTGTTTTGGTACCAGTATTATGCTATTTTTGTTACTATTGCTCTGCAGTATACTTTGAAGTCTGATATCGCTATATCGCCTGATTCACTCTTCCTGCTTATCATTGTTTTTGCTATTCTGGGTCTTTTATTTTTCCATATGAATTTCATGATTGCTTTCTCTATTTCTACAAGAAATGCCATTAGGATTTTGATTGGCATTGCATTAAACCTATAGAGAACTTTTGGTAATGTCGCCATTTTGATAATGTTAGTTCTGCCTATATATGAACAGGGTACATTTTTACATCTTTTAAGATCTTCCTCTATTATTCTCTTTAGGGTTCTGTAGTTTTCATTTTATGAGACTTGCACCTCTTTTGTTAGGCTGATTCCCAATTATTTTTTTTAGGATATTGTGAATGTAGTGGTTGTCCTCATTTCCGTTTCAGAGGATTTTTTGCTGATATACAGGAATGCCTTTGATTTATGCGTGTTGATTTTATATCCTGCCACTTTGCTGAATTCATTCATTAGCTCTATTAGTTTCTTTGTAGACCCTTTTGGGTCTGCTAGGTATAGAATCATGTCATCTCTAATAGTGATAATTTAAGTTCTTCTTTTCCTATTTTTATGGCTTTAATTTTTTTGTCTGTCTAATTGCTCTCGCCAGTGTTTCACGAACTATGTTGAACAGAAGTGGTGAAAGAGGGCATCCCTTTCTTGTTCCAGATTTTAGGGGGAATGCCTTCAATTATTCTCCATTCAGAATGATGCTAGCCTGAGGCTTAGCAGAGATTGCTTTTACAATATTGAGGTATGTTCCTGTTATCCCTAGTTTTTCTAGAGTTTTGAACATAAAGGTATGCTGTACTTTGTCGAATGCTTTCTCTGCATCTATCGAGATGATCATATGGTTCTTATTTTTAAGTCTATTGATGTGATGAATAACATTTATTGATTTCCCTATATTGATCCAGCCTTGCATCCCACGGATGAGTCCTACTTGATCATGTACACAATTTTTTTGATATGCTTTTGTATCTGATTTGCTAGAATTTAATTGAGGATTTTTGCCTCTAGGTTCATTAGAGATATTGGTCTGTAGTTTTCTTTCTTTTAAGTGTCTTTTTCTGGTGTAGGAATCAGGGTGATGGTGGCCTCATAGAATGAATTTGGAAGTTCTCCTTCTTTTTCAATTTCCTGAAATAGCTTGAAAAGCATTGGTATTAGTTCCTCTTTAAAGGTTGTGTAAAACTCTGCTGTATACCCATCGGGTCCTGGGCTTTTCTTACTTGGTAGTGTTTTGATGGTTTCTTCTATTTCCTCAATTGATATCGGTCTGTTTAGGTTGTCTATAACCTCCTGACTCAATCTGGGCACATCAAATGACTTAAGAAATTTATCGATGCCTTCACTCTCTTCTATTTTATTGGAGTATAAAGATTCAAAATATTTTCTTATTATCTTCTGTATTTCTGAAATATCTCTTGTGATATTGTCTCTTTCATCCCGTATGCTAGTAATTTGAGTTCTCTCTCTTTTTTTCTTCATTACCATGGCTAAGGTTCTGTCGGTTTTATTTATTTTTTCAAAGAACCAAATGGGTTGACGTGTCCTCCGCGCTGGCAGGCCGCTGGGCCTGTTTCTGCATTCGGTTGCAGGTCTGCCTACCTTGCGGGAGTGGGTGGTGGCTCTGCTTTGCCCCTTCTCCAATTGGGGTGTCGTGACAATCATGCCGGCACGTCGCTGGGCCTGTTCTGGGCGCGGGCAATGCTACTTTTTAATGTCTCTGTGTGTGTGTGTGTGTGTGTGTGTGCATATATATGTGTATATATATATATATATATATATATATATATATATATATATATATATATATTCACTCTCCAAATTTTTCAAAATATGAAATATATTTGTCTTATTATAAACTCCCTAAATTCATTCATATTCATGTATGTGGATTTATAATCAACTTTTCAAAGATTATTCTCAGAAATATTCATCCACCTGAAATACATATTTGTTTCCTAGTACTGAAAGCTAACTCTATGGGATCATATTATGGAGGCGAAGGAAGTGCATCACCCCCATGTACCGCGTCACTGTGCGGGAGAATGACGAGTTAGAACTGCTAAAACCTATCTTTTTAGGAATTTCCAGCAAAATTGGGGTGCTCCAAAACCTAGTTGAAGTATTTCTATCTCATGAGTATCAGCTATGGGGGCTCCAACGCGAGTGATTTGTCCGCACCGGGGGTCATGCTGCTTATTCAGCAAATCGCTCTGCGGCTAGAGTATGCGGCACGCGCTGGGAAATGACGAGATAGCAATGCAAATATACAGCGGTGTGGATTTTGTGGGCTCCTGCCACCTGTGCAATCACTGTGCTCAGTGCTGAATTATGGGTTTGAGATGGGGGAAGGAAGCGGTCCAATTCTGTTCTCCACACCGGTCAGACCACAGAGGAAGCCAGTGGCCACCATCTTGGAGAGCTGACGTCACCATCCCTGTGTTCCACTGATCGCCACTCATTCAGCTATAGACTAGGTAATTTCAGGCTGCCATTTGCCTGTGTCTTGCAGACAAATTACTCAGGCTCAGTGCTAAAGAAACCGCAGAAACTGCTTCATGGAGCCTGCTCCTATCAGAACATACACCAAGCCAACAGCAGCCGAATTTCAGCTCCTGGAACTGATCTGGCCCAGGGCTAAAGAACTCACGGAAACTGCTTCTCGGTCCAGGTCTTGCTGAATACTGTGGAGTTTAATACCAACCGAGCCTTCATAGGCAGTGGCAGCAAGTTTGAGACGGGGCTTGTGAGGGCCGGTCAAGACTCACCCGTTTCTTTTGTCACCCGGCAAAGGGAACGAAATGCTGCCATTCACATGGTGTATCAACATGGCAGAGATCTGATGTCATCAGAAAGCGGTGGAGGAGATAACTTCATTGATACCAGCGGTGACAGAAACAGTTGGTCTTCTGGTAAAGAAAGTGAGTCACAAACACCTGAGTATCTCTCACTTTGTCATCAAGCCAGAGGGGCAGAGCAGAGCTGCTGCCCATGCCCGGAACGGACGCAGCGACCCACTGTCATGGTAGTCACGTCACCCCAATTGGAGTAGGGGCAGAGCAGAGTTGCCGCCCCTGCCCGGAACAGGCCCAGCGACCTGCAGGCATGGTAGTCACATCACCCCAATTGGAGTAAGGGCAGAGCAGAGCTGCCACCCGGGCCCAGATCAGGCCCAGCCACCTGCTGGCGTGGTAGTCACGTCACCCAAATTGTAGTAGGGGCCAAGCTGGCCGCCGCCCGCGCCCGCAATGTAAGCAGACATGTGACTGACCTGCGGAACAGGCCCAGCGGCCTGCCACCGTGGTAGACACAACACCCCAATTGGAGTAGTGGCAGAGCAGAGCCTTCTCCCAAGCCCAGTAAAAGCACAGCGGCCCACCAGCGTGGTAGTCACGTCAACACAATTGGAGTAGGCGTAGAGCAGAGCCTTTGCCCGCGCCCAGAACAGGCCCAGCGACGTGCCGGCATGATAGTCACGACACCCCAATTGGAGAAGGGGCAAAGTAGAGCCACCACCCACTCCCGCAAGGTAGGCAGACCTGCAACCGAATGCAGAAACAGGCCCAGCGGCCTGCCAGCGCGGAGGACACGTCAACCCATTTGGTTCTTTGAAAAAATAAATAAAACCGACAGAACCTTAGCCATGGTAATGAAGAAAAAAAGAGAGAGAACTCAAATTACTAGCATACGGGATGAAAGAGACAATATCACAAGAGATATTTCAGAAATACAGAAGATAATAAGAAAATATTTTGAATCTTTATACTCCAATAAAATAGAAGAGAGTGAAGGCATCGATAAATTTCTTAAGTCATTTGATGTGCCCAGATTGAGTCAGGAGGTTATAGACAACCTAAACAGACCGATATCAATTGAGGAAATAGAAGAAACCATCAAAACACTACCAAGTAAGAAAAGCCCAGGACCCGATGGGTATACAGCAGAGTTTTACACAACCTTTAAAGAGGAACTAATACCAATGCTTTTCAAGCTATTTCAGGAAATTGAAAAAGAAGGAGAACTTCCAAATTCATTCTATGAGGCCACCATCACCCTGATTCCTACACCAGAAAAAGACACTTAAAAGAAAGAAAACTACAGACCAATATCTCTAATGAACCTAGAGGCAAAAATCCTCAATTAAATTCTAGCAAATCAGATACAAAAGCATATCAAAAAATTGTGTACATGATCAAGTAGGACTCATCCGTGGGATGCAAGGCTGGATCAATATAGGGAAATCAATAAATGTTATTCATCACATCAATAGACTTAAAAATAAGAACCATATGATCATCTCGATAGATGCAGAGAAAGCATTCGACAAAGTACAGCATACCTTTATGTTCAAAACTCTAGAAAAACTAGGGATAACAGGAACATACCTCAATATTGTAAAAGCAATCTCTGCTAAGCCTCAGGCTAGCATCATTCTGAATGGAGAATAATTGAAGGCATTCCCCCTAAAATCTGGAACAAGAAAGGGATGCCCTCTTTCACCACTTCTGTTCAACATAGTTCGTGAAACACTAGCGAGAGCAATTAGACAGACAAAAAAATTAAAGCCATAAAAATAGGAAAAGAAGAACTTAAATTATCACTATTAGAGATGACATGATTCTATACCTAGCAGACCCAAAAGGGTCTACAAAGAAACTAATAGAGCTAATGAATGAATTCAGCAAAGTGGCAGGATATAAAATCAACACGCATAAATCAAAGGCATTCCTGTATATCAGCAAAAATCCTCTGAAACGGAAATGAGGACAACCACTACATTCACAATATCCTAAAAAAAAATAATTGGGAATCAGCCTAACAAAAGAGGTGCAAGTCTCATAAAATGAAAACTACAGAACCCTAAAGAGAATAATAGAGGAAGATCTTAAAAGATGTAAAAATGTACCCTGTTCATATATAGGCAGAACTAACATTATCAAAATGGCGACATTACCAAAAGTTCTCTATAGGTTTAATGCAATGCCAATCAAAATCCTAATGGCATTCTTGTAGAAATAGAGAAAGCAATCATGAAATTCATATGGAAAAATAAAAGACCCAGAATAGCAAAACAATGATAAGCAGGAAGAGTGAATCAGGCGATATAGCGATATCAGACTTCAAAGTATACTGCAGAGCAATAGTAACAAAAATAGCATAATACTGGTACCAAAACAGGCGGGTGGAACAATGGTACAGATTAGAGGACACAGAAACCAATCCACAAAACTTCAACTATCTCATATTTGATAAAGGGGCTAAAAGCATGCAATGGATGAAGGATAGCATCTTCAATAATTGGTGCTGGGAAAGCTGGAAATCCATATGCAACAAAATGAAACTGAATCCCTTTCTCTCGCCATGCACAAAAGTTAACTCAAAATGGATCAAGGAGCTTGATAACAAATCAGAGACACGGCACCTGATAGAAGAAAAAGTTGGCTATGATCTACATACTGTGGGGTCGGGCTCCAAATTCCTCAATAGGACACCCATAGCACATGAGTTAATAGCTAGAATCAACAAATGGGACTTACTCAAACTAAAAAGTTTTTTCTCAGCAAAAGAAACAATAAGAGAGGTAAATAGGGAGCCTACATCCTAAGAACAAATCTTTACTCCTCACACTTCAGATAGAGCCCTAATATCCAGAGTATACAAAGAACTCAAAAAATTAGTCAATAAGATAACAAATAACACAATCAACAAATGGGCCAAGGACCTGAACAGACACTGCTCAGAGGAGGACATACAATCAATCAACAAGTACATAAAAAAATGCTCACCATCTCCAGCAGTCAGAGAAATGTGAATCAAAACCACCCTAAGATACCATCTCACTCCAGTAAGATTGGCAGCCATTATGAAGTCAAACAACAACAAGTGCTGTCGAGGATATGGGGAAACAGGTAAACTTGTACATTGCTGGTGGGACTGCAAATTGGTGCAGCCAAATGGGAAAGCAGTATGGAGATTTCTTGGAAAGCTGGCAATGGAACCACCATTTGACCCAGATATTCCCCTTCTCGGTCTAAAACCTAAAGACCTAAAAAGAGCATGCTACAGGGACACTGCTACATCGATGTTCAGAGCAGCACAATTCACAATAGCAAGACTGTGGAACCAAGCTATATGCCCTTCAATGGAAGAATGAATAAAAATAGTGTGGCATTTATACACAATGGAGTATTACTCTGCATTTAAAAATGACAAAATCTTAGAATTTGCAGGGAAATGGATGGCATTAGAGCAGATTATGCTAAGTGAACCTAGCCAATCCCTAAAAAACAAATGCCAAATGTCTTCTTTGATATAAGGAGAGTAACTAAGAACAGAGTAGTGACGAAGAGCATGAGAAGAAGATTAACACTAAACAGGGATGAGAGGTGGAAGGGAAAGGGAGAGAGAAGGGAAATTGCATGGAAATGGGAGGAGAGCCTCAGGGTTATACAAAATTTTATACAAAAGAAAGTGCGGGAAAAGGGAAAAATAATACAAGGGGGAGAAATTTATTACTGTAGAGTGGGTAGAGAGAGACGAGGGGAGGAGAGGGGAGGGGAGGGGGGATAGTAGAGGATAGGAAAGGCAGCAGAATAGAACAGACACTAGTATGGCTATATGTGAATCAATGGATGTGTAACTGATGTGATTCTGCAATCTGTATACGGGGTAAAAATGGGAGTTCATAACCCACTTGAATCAAAATGCGATATATGATATATCAAGAACTATGTAATGTTTTTAACAACCATAAATAAAAATTTAAAAAAAAGAATACTAACTTTGGTGAATGATGCACGCGAATCCTAATATTTCTACAGTAACTGACCCAGTTTAATATCAATGCAAGTAGATTCCTATGGGACATGATGTGTATTTTGAGGTTCATTTTTACCCAACACTGGTACATTAATATTTCATGAGTTTTTGCACATCATTGGATATATATTTCATCCACAAATTAGCAAACTTATAGGCATTTGTTTTACTTTCAATCACTTCCTGCTTCACAACATATGTATTCCTCCAGGTTTCCTGACTGGTCTTTTTATGAGACTTCTTTCCAAACACATTATTTTCGATTTCCATAATCACTTTTGAAGCAAAACTCACACACTCTTCATGATAAACCAAAACACTAATATTACAATTAGATGTATAATTTTTTGGAATGAATGATTGTATATCAATATAAGATTTCCTGTAATTTTTCAGATATCAGTTAAATCCATTATTTAAAATTGGAACAAGTTATATTATTTATTCACAGTATGGTCTATTCATGCTTTATCTCTATATTCATAGACACAGGGTGCACCTCTTTGTAACCCCAATACTAATTTTACGTCTTTAATATATTGCTCCCAGAAATGGTGGAAGAAATACTCATGTCACCTGATCTACATATACATTTTATCCCAGTAATATTCTGGACAAAAAATTTAATGGCCATACTTATGATTGTACCAAGGCCTAAATGGAAAGTGAACACGGATTACTAAAAACATCCATGTCCAGGTTGCGTAATGCTCTCAAATGCCAATCCTATTGGTGACTACGTATTTGTTTCTTCCTAAGATTGTATATTGAAACTCAACACTGTTGAACATGTCTAATCCTATCAGTCACTTTATACTTTGCCTAATTTTGTAATGTCTCCATTGATATCTGCTTTTCTGCATATTTTCCCCAGCTCATCCTAGTGACTGACTCTTCATATGTGCTGACATTTAAATTCAGTCTCTAACCGAAACCCTATTGCTAAAGAACTTTTGGTGCAAATCATATACTCACTCTTCCACCTAAACCTACCCACTAGCTTCATGATCCTAGCAACTATCCCTTTTTGACTGGATGTTCTCTTCTACATTCAATCATCCAAGGTACAAGGTCCTATGCCATTGTATATCGAATTATATGAGACATATTTGTAGAACATAATTCGTAGCTAAGTATCCCAATCAAGGGCTCAATGCCCTTCTGGGCTTCAAATCACACCTAGATTTCTGTTTTCATACTTATATTTCACCTCTATATTCTTGTAAATATCACAGGTTTCCAACACTATTATTCATCGCACAGAATGATTCCTAACCCAAATCGAACCTGTTATTAACCATAAACATACACTGTTCCCTCAAACTCATTTCACAAAAGAGCAGGAACAGAGTTGTTCTTACAATACAGGAAAGTAGGGGACCGTCCACCTGCTGAGAACCTCAAAGGTCCATGCAGAAATGATACTTGCACAAGTTGTAGGCATGTATGAAGGACCTGAGTGAGCAAAAGTCATCTTCCATGGCAAAAAAACCTAGTTAGAACGAAGGGACGTGTCTGAATCAGCCTCTCTCTTCTTATTGTAGAGAAGACTGACCAAAACAGGCCTGTGTGGAGAGCTGTTCCCGTTTGGCTATCGTTTATATTCCATTCTAACTTGTGAAAGTGTCACAAGAAGGAGCGGCTGGCTCCATCTCTTGGGAATCTTGGAAGCAACTGTTAGGACAAAGTGGTTGCCAAGGCAGTCACCTCATTCAGTTCCAAAGAAAGTGACATACCTCATTTCCTTGGTGATGGAACTCTCTGAACTTGGTATCCAAGAAGCCACCCAGTGGCAGTCCCAGTCCCAGTCCCAGTCCCAGTGGGCTCACTTGTTTGGATTTTCCAAGGACAAAGTCAGCCTTTCTTGGTACCTACTGATGTGAGGATGGCCAAATGCCAGTAGAGCTCTGAAGAGGGACCTTTTCTGAGAAAACAGGTAGTGGCTCACCGCTGGCTCCTCTCAACTTCACAGAGTTGGACAAGGAGACCAGATCTGAGACAAGACAGGCCAATTCGGGGAAACATTGTATGGCTCACCAGTCAGAGGACACTCCGGGTTGTCACAGACCTACTTGGGGAAAGAAGGTGCCTTTGTGGGAGTGGGTTTGGGTTTGTGGTTCTGTCTCATGTTCTGAGAATAGGTAGGAAAGGCGTTTTTTGTTTTTTTTTTTTTTTTTTGGTTTTGAGTGGACTGTTCTAGTAAGTCGTTTGACAAGGCGAGTGTTTCTTTGTCTGTGTATCCCACTGTGTCTGGTGTTGTACAAATTAGAAAAGAAAATGCATTAATGGATGTGTCCTGTCTAGTATAAATCTTCCCAAAATTCATCCTGCCCAATATATGAATGAACTGCAGCTTGTCTTATCAATGGGAAACACCTGCTATCTTCCTAAGTTGCTGGTTTCTTCCTAAATTCTGGCCACTCTGCAGAATAGGCTCACGGTTTTGTGTACAAGATATGTACCACCTCCAAGCTCTCTGACATGGCCAAGTACTGGAGAGCTGAAGAGAATGGCGAGCATCTCAGAAAACTCAGATATCAGTGTGACCAGGAAACTCTCAGTTGAGAGACCCTGCTTTGGACTTTTTGTTTAAGTACTGTTCTCTTGCACTGAATATCTGGAAGGATTTTGCTTCTGGCCACCCCTTTGTGAAGCCTGAAGAATACATTTTGAAATGGAAATGAATGGGCATCACCTGTGGCTCTCTGCTTTATTGCTTTCGAAAGGGATGTGGCTGAATTAGCCTCTTGGCCTTGTTTGTGGCACATGATGGATCTAAAGAATGATTCCACCTAGGTCTGGTTTGGTCCATCTTCGCCACATTAAAAAAAGAGAGGCTGATTCAAACACGTCCCTTCGTCCTGACTAGGTTGTTTGCCATAGAAGATGACTTTTGCTCTCTCAGGTCCTTCATAGCTGCCTATATCTTCTCCAGGGATCATTTCTGCATGGACCTTTGAGGTTCTCAGCAGGTGGAAGATCCCCTACATTCTGTATTGTAAGACCAGCTCTGGCCCTGCTCTTCTATAAAGTTAGATTGAGGGAACTGTGTATGGTTAGGTTTAATACCTGGTTCAATTTGGGTTATGAATCATTCTGCGGGATGCATAATGGTATTGGGAACCTGCGATATTCACAAGAATATATAGGTGAAATATAAGTATGAAAACAGAAATCTAGGTAAGATTTGAAGCCCAGAGGGCATTGGGCCGTTGATTGGGATACTTAGCATTTAATTATGTTCTGCACAGATGTCTCAGATAAATCGATATACAATGGCATAGGACCTTGTACCTTGGATGATTGAATGTCGAAGAGAACATCCAGTCAAAAAGGCATAGTCAGTAGGATTAAGAAGATAGTCGGTAGGTTTAGAAAGACGAGTGAGTATAGGATTTGGACCAAAAGTTCTTTAGCAACAGGGTTTCGGGTAGAGAGTGAATGTAAACGTGAGCACATGTGAAGAGTCAGTCACAATGATGAACTGGGGAAAATATGTCAGGAAGCAGATATCAACAGAGACATTAATAAATCAGGCAAAGTATAAAGTGAGTGATAAGATTAGATATTTTCAATATGGTTGAGGTTGAATATATAATCTGAGAAAGAAACAAATATGTAATTACGAATTGGATTGACATTTGAAAGATTTGGCAATATGAACATGGGTGCTTTTAGTTGTCCTTGCTCAGTTTCCATTTAGGCTTTGGTAGAATCTTAAGTGTTATCTTCGCTTTTTTTGTCCAGAATATTACTGTGATAAATGTATATGTAGATCAGGTGACATGAGTATTTCTTCCACCATTTTTTTTAGGAATAATTGGAAGACGTATAAATTAGTCTTGGGGGTACAAATAGGTGTAACCTTTGTTTATGAATACAGAGATAATGCGTGAATAGTCCATACTGTGAATAAATAATATAACTGGATCTACTTTAAATAATGGATTGAATTATTATCTGAAATTATATATGAAATCATATATTGATATACAATCATTCATTCCAACCAGTTATACAACTAATGGAAATATTAGTGTTATGGTTTATCATGAAGGGTGTGTGAGTTTTGGTTCAAAAATGATTATGGAAAACGAAAATAATGACTTTGGAAAGAAGCCTCATTAAAAGACCAGTGAAGAAACATGGAGAAATACATGTGTTCTGAAGTAGGAAGTGATTGTAAGTAAAAAAAATGCCTATGAATTTGTGAACTTGTGGATGAAATACATATCCTATGATGTGCATAAACTGAAGAAATAGTAATGTACCAGTGTTGAATAAAAATGAACATCAAAAAGCACATCATGTCCCATAGGAATCTACTTGCATTGATGTTATACTGGATCAGTTACTGTAGAAATATTAGGATTTGTATGCACCATTCACTGAAGTTAGTTGTCAGTACTAGGAAAGAAATATGTAGTTCAGGTAGATGAATATTTGCGAGAATAATCTTGTGAAATTTTGATTATAAATCCACACATATGAAAATGAATGAATTTAGGGAGTGTATAATAAGACACATATATTACATATTTTGATAAATCTGTAGAGTGTGTATATATATATACAGACACACACACACACACACACACACACACACACACACAACCAGATATTAAAAACTAGCAAAATATATGCCGATCAAAATTCATCATGAAATATATATCATAAAGATCCAAAAATATTCTTTTGACTGAACATGGGTTTATGTATAGTGTTGTTCTACTGGGAAGCTCACCCATAGGTTGAATTTTCAGTTCCAACACCATTTTGGAAGAGTGATGTCTTCTCACACTTTGTATCTGCCAAGTCATGTAACTCACAAGAATGTACGTGTGATCCCCGTAGGATTCTATTTGTGCATATAAAAATACATGTGCTGAATAAGCTCCAGAGAAAGGGAGACAGTAATTCACATATTTGTTAACTTTAAAAACACATGGAGAACTATTTTAATTAAAAATTGACTAGATTTATAACACCTACCCTTTCTCATGCAAAAGTCAATTTCAACTCTGAACTGCGTGTATTTATATACTGTTTTGGTTATTTTTCTCTATCATATTAGGATTAGTAGTCAGAGTCTAGTAGAATATGGGTTAGTGTCAGGTATTCAGAAATTCGAATGGAAAATAGGAAAATTAATCTAATATGTATGCAAATATGTGCTACAAAAAATCTTCCCACTCTCATCCAGAACAATGCCTTGAAATTACCTTCGCCCCAAGTTAGACACATTTAGAGAAGAAGAGTTAAAAAATCTGTGATTACATTTCTGGAATGGAAAATGCTCATGAGTGCACAAAATTGGAGGTAGTATAGGAGTTTCTAAAAGTAAGGACAGGGTACACACTCCACAAACTTGGAGCTCTGCCAGCCTAACACTTTTTGAGAAACTGCCACTGAGGTTGTGCACTTGAAATATATGTTGTTGTCAGGAGTTAAGTTTCCTTTGCAGTGACACCCTCAAAGCTGGGTGTGCGTCTCTGAGACCTTGAGGACATAGTTTCTTATTTTCCAATGTACACGAGGCAGCAGTGCTGAAGTCTCTCTTTGTAGGTTAACTGTGGCGACTGGGGCTTAGTGTCTCCCCATGTGGAATGTGAAGCCAATTGGTCATCCTCCACTTTTTGTGGTGTTTCTTGCTGCTGCACTGGGAGTTTGGTATTTGCTTCTTGAAATACAACAGTTCAACTGGTACACCGTGCTGGAGGGAATTCTGTCAAGTGTGGTGGGTCAGGGTCTGCAAGAAAGTGCACCATCCAGGCTTCGCTGAAACTTTAGTGACACACCATAAATTTTGGCCTTCCCTGGCCAGACAACGACCCTCTCTGAGGCTCTAATTGTCCTCATAATTTCTGATATTGGGACCAGCAAAAATAAATAAATTAACTACCATTTGTGTCATGCTTGTCAAAGTTCTGTTTTCTGTAACCCCCCTTTTGTGTAACTTTCTGGGCCATATAGCTGGGCTATAGGAAAGGCGGGGTTGCTGTTTTGTTCCTGCCATTTTGGGAGGGAGAGGCAGCCCAGCTGGTTGACATAATAAGCTTGCCTCAATTTGATTTTAGTTGGAGTCAGGGTTCTTTTTTTGCTTTCTCATCTAACCTTTTTGAGTTTCCCAGCAAGATGACCCTGCCGACCAGATCACAAGACCAGACTGCTGGAAATTCTGAATCAGGCCTTCCCTCCAGGGCTCCGGGCTGGAGAGCCACTCTAGGGGGTGCACATCTTGAGATGTTCCAAGGCCTTTGAGTGAGCGTTCGGTCCCAGGAGCACTGCAGTGAACCACCTCACTAAAACTATTAGCAAGCACCTGGTGGAGGAGGCCTCAATAATTAAGTGCTGCCTTTATAACATCGGATATCCGTTAAAGGAAGATCTGTTCTGATGACATAGAGGTGTCCTGGGGAGGCTCACATATACTCCTTTTCGGGACAGTAATGAGAATCATTCTGTCTTCTGTTCTGTTCTGTAGGAAATTCCTCTGGAATGGTAGAGAGGTGCTGATTGGCATGCACGTGGTCCTACTTCGGAGCTTTAGCAAGACGTTGCATTGCTCCTCTGTTTTTCTGTTTCGAGTCCGGGTTTCTGTTTTTTGTGTTTTGTTCTGTGTTCTATGTTTTTCTTGTTTGTTTTGTTCTGTGATTTCTGTGGCAAAATCTTAACTATATTGGACGTGAAAATGGGTAACAAAGCAAGTAAAACTGACATCCCTTTGGACTGTGTTTTAAGGAACTGCGATGAACTTTACCCCCCTTTGTTAAGCAGAATGAGAGAAGCCCCTAGCTGGGTGCCTGGAGCACACCCACTGAAGAGGACAATGCCTGCTGTGGACCTGAGAACTGAGTATCTCCCAGGTTAAAAAGTGAATCTCCATTAAAACCCCTTGTCCCTCCAGATCCAGAGAGTCACAACATTTGGGCAGAGTCCCCTGTGTTTTTCCTTTGTTACCAAAGCAATACCCCCCCCCTTTTTCTTTTTCTAAAAACCTTGTCCTCATTATTAAATTGGCATTAATTGGCTTCAAGGTCAGGAGCCGAACTTTAAGTTACAAATTTTGCTACATCTCCCCCCCCACTTAGTCCTGGAACTTTTTTAGAACTGACTACTTAAATGTTAGTAAAGTAAATGTAGCATGCTTGGGGTGGATCCAAACCAGAGTAGCTGATCCTGTAAGTAAAAGGAGGGACTGAGGGACTCCCAGCAGCTGCCGAAGCCCTGCTGCTTCAGGGAATTCCCTCCTTTCTTCCCTGCACTGTAAGGATTATGCCACCTCTGTCTTCTAAAAAAGAGAAAAAGAAAAAGAGGACACTAAATGCATTAAAGTCACCATGGAGACCCTTGATTGTACATTTCAGGTGGCCCCTCTTTTAAAACATCTGGTCCCCCCCTGTTGACATCTATGGTGCCACTGGTGTAGGAGATTTTTCTCTTATCTGCTCTGGTTTAAAGGGTTCTGTCTGACAGCCATAGTCTGGACCTCCTTTCTGTCTGTCTTGTGTCTTTGTTTCTGGCCCTTTAAGACACATGCAATAATGTGTTGATATTATAAATTGTTTTTGGGGAATGATCTTAGCTGAATGTGTGTCTAAATGATGATGTTTTATTGTAACAATCTGGTATCTGAATGGGTTTTTGAAGCATTGCACAATCTTGCAGTTAAAAGTCGGGTTTAGGTAATTGTTTAGTTTATGATTTCAGATAATTCATGCCAGAGAACTTAAATACTAAGGATGGAAAACTAAAGAACTCTACTTCCAAGTTGGCAAGTAACTTCCCAATCACTCAGTCTTTTTTTTTCACCAATTTTGAATTGGGTAGCCTGGGAAAATGTCACTTTGTGCACCAGAGCATTAATCTGGACAAGTATTGTAAATCATAGTATGATATCTGTTGACAAAACAAGATGTAAAGATATAAAATTTTGTGAATTGTATCTTAAACTTGTACCATAATTTTCAACATCCGAACCTGAAAATTATGGTTAAAATGCCTTAGGCCTGAGGTGTCTGCTCAGAATAGCAGTTTTTTCTTCCTCCTTCCAGACCTCAGCCATGATTTATTTTGAAAGGCAAATGAAAGAAGCCTGCAAGATTATTAGGAGACTGATCTGAGGCCTAAGAAAAAAAAGGTAAATTGTATGGTATTTACTAATTACTGACCAGTCATTTTTTCTAGGACTCTTATTTTTTTCCTTAGATACTTTATTTTTTTTTTTGAGCTCATGATTTTGATCATACAGACCTAGGTTAATGTTTTTCTGATCAGTACTATCTTTGACCAACTTTGGAATTTTTGAAACATTGCAATGGAGATTTCACCTGCGAAAAGCTAAAAGGCCTTTACTATTATTACGTGTGCTCAATTTTGTTATGTGTTGTATGTCTATATATACATATGTCCGTATATCATATATATGATACACAAATTAACATATATAAGGAGCACTCATAAAAAAAGCGCTCATATAAACAAATTTTAAAAAGTGGATCCAAAGGTCTTTAATTCACGTGATTTAAATGGTTCAATTAAATTGGATAAACAGATAAAAATAAATGTTTTTAAATTTAAGCTTTCAAGTTTTTCTAGGTATTCAAAAATCTAATAAAATGTTAATATCTACAAAATGTCTAATATGCCTTGTTTCTAGGACTTTTCCTTCAACATAAAAATGGTTTACACTCTTCAATACATTTGTCTAATATTTTGATAAATAAGTAAAGTAAATTTGATATGGGATTACTCATTCATGAGTACTTTTGTTAGATATCTGATTGACTTCCTAACGTCTGTATAAGTATGACTAAAGTCTGTAAAGGATAGTAAAAATCAATCATGTGTTAAAGAGACAAAAATTTCTTAAAACATAAGTTTACCCATAGAATTGTGTTTATTAAGTTTTATTTTTTCTAGAGCAAGCAACCATAGAAATTAAACAACTGATTAAATTAGAACTGTTAATTTAAGAGCACTGTATTGCCATTTCTTTAAAAGCTAAACTTGGTTAATGTAGAAACATCAATGTAATTGTGATGCTACTAATGTGCTCATATCAGGTATGCAAGTCTGTAAGGTAAAAATTTTAAAAGAGGATTATATCAAGCTAGTGTTCTGAAGTTGTACGGTAAAAAATGTATTGGGGATTTATTCACCTGTTACCAATAAGATATGCAAAGTTTTATGTTACTTTTTACATTGGGGAACAATTTAAATGTATTTATGTTAATTAGAGCCTAATCTATGTAAAGGTTAAAAACTTTCAGCATTTCTTTAATTCATGTTTTAAAAGTGATATTATATGTTGTTAGCTAATGTTCATGTGACCTCAAACAATTTATGTAAACTTAGTAAAATAATATTTAAAAAATAAAGATCAGCTTTAGAACTAAAACACTTAATATTTATAAAGAGCCCTGCCTTACCTGAGATAAGGCTGTGTGTCCCATCTTACTACATGTGAGAATGACTACAAAAGCAGTAGGTCAGATTTTATTTCTTTAAAGTTATGTTAAAAGTTCTTTTTTTATGTCAAAATAACTAGGATCTCAAACAGGGGATATAATGTATTACTCAGCCAAAAAATTCAGTGTAGCTATTACACGAACTAAGTATTTTTACTCTTGTTATAAAATTTTATTTTGTAATTTCCTTATATGTGATCTAGATTCTCTGTTAGTGTTTTACAGAAGTGTTGCTTTAAGAACAAAACATGGGTTAATTTCAGAGAGTAAGTTATCACCTACAAGACAGACAGAATAATACAGATCCCAATTAATAAAAAGATAAATAATTATAAAGTTATAGACATTAAAGCCCAGTGCTCTTAATATAAGGATGTTAAAATTTATTTGATGGATGTTTAAGATTAGGATTTAAAATTAAATTTAAATGAAAAGGGCCAAAAAAAACCAATATTTGTCTCTTGCCCTCTGAGTCAGTCTGAATCCAGGGAACAGGGGACTTCACTAAAGAGTTTTGCAACTCTGGGCCACATAAACTCCCCATCAGGGAGTTTAATGAGACCACTGGAGAACAGAAAGCCAATCAGTGCATTTGCTATGAAGAGGACAGTCATCAGAGAAGGGAAAAATCCCTGATGCTTCCCAGGGAAGCCACATGGTCAAGCAAGACCTGGACCCACCTAGCGCAAATGGCTCTAGAAGAACTGAGAAAGTGCTCTCAAGTTTCCCCAGGAATGACTCCCATGAAAGCTCAGCTGACTGTTAACAATAGATAGAAACAAAAGTCAGTTTGACTTCTTCATCTTAAACACTTAGCAAAGACAATGAAAACCAAAATACAGCCATTCCTGGGCATTTTAAATAATAATAATAATAATAATAATAATAATAATAATAATAATAATAATAATACTATTTTAAGGTATACACTTTATGTTAGCCTCCCAAAATAAGTAAGACTGGAGGCTACAAAGAAGGATTCTCAGAGAGGAATGCCTGATACTTATTAAAAGAGACTATCAAGAAGAGCTGCCAGAGGCAGAAATTTTCAGTTTAAGGCCTAAAGATATTCCTAAACTACACAGGTAAGTTTGGTGTTTGCTAGTACGATTATCCAGCATTGAGTATCAGAATTAAAGGTTTCCTCTATTAGACACAGAGGTCATACTGGTAAAAGGATTTTGCAAGATCAGATGACATTAAATTATTAAACTGTATCTTATGGGGAGGGACAACTGTAATACTAAAAGTTAAATATTAAGTTGACAGTCTTGATAACTGGGAATATTAAAGACCAGTGAGGGAATTTCTATAGAGTGACATGTTCCAGCTGAAGCAACATTTATTCAGTACTCATGGTTTTTGTTTCTCTCATAGAAGAACCCATCCCCAGATGACTTTACAACCTGTTCTTCCTTAACGAGACTTCAAAACGAACTGATTTCTAAAAGACAATTCATGTCCCTCAACTACTTCTAAAAGGCAACTCATGGCCCTCACACCATGCCTACTCACGTCACCCTCTCTCAGCTCAGAAGAATCCAAAATGGGTGACGCCTCTCTTATTACAACAATGGAGCCAAATATAAATAGACTATCAATACAAGTAATTAATTAAGTCAGGTAAAATCAGGGAGACTGGTTTTGGGTGAGTTCTAAAAATTTGGAGACTTTTACCTGAGGGATTAAAATTTCCTCAGTGCTCTTCCCCCAATCTATCAAAGATTTGAAAGGGACACAGAGAAAAGGGGAAAATGATAGACCCAACCTGATCTTTTATTAAAATTGGGAGCCATCTTGCCATAAAGCATGAAAAGATAATTTTGGCTTTACCATAAATTACTGAAAATTCTGAACCTGTTTGGAATGCCTGCCAGTGACTTGAACTGACCCATGTCTTGCTCTCTGACCTGATAGCAACCCTTTTTGAAACTTTAGTGACATATCATAAATATTTGCCTTCCCTGGCCAGACAGCAACCCTCTCTGAGGCTATATTTTACAGCAAAAAAAAAAAAAATGTAAACTACCATTAGTGTGATGCTTGTCAGAGTTCTGTTATCTCTAACCCCCATTTTGTGTAACTTTCTGGGCTATAAAGCTGTGCTGTAGGAAAGCTGGGGTTGCTGTCTTGTTCCCGCCGTTTTCGGAGGGAGAGGCAGCATGGCCAGTGGAAATAATAAGTTTAATTTAATTTGATTTCTATTGGAGTCAGTGGTCTTTTCTTGTGTCCTGATCTAACAGGTAAACACTCCAAAAACTTGCAGCTCTGCTGGCCTAAAGACTTCTTGAGACACTTCCCTTGAGATTGGGCACTTGAAATATATCTTGTTTTAAGGAGCTTTAGCATCCTTTCTAGTGGGACCATCAAAGCTGGGTCTGCATCTATGTGACCTGGAGGACATGGTTTCTTATATTCCAATGAACATGAGGCAGCAGTGCTGAATTCTCTCTTTGTAGGTAAACTGTGGCCACTGGGTGCTAAGTGTCTCCTCGTGTGGACTGTGAAGACATTTGGTCATCCTCCACATTTATTGCTGTTTCTTGCTGCTGCACTGGGATTTTGGTATTTGCTTCAAGAAATACAAGGAGTTCAACTGGGACCCAGTGCTGGAGGGAGTTCTGTCACGTGTGGTGGGTCAGAGTCTGCAGGAGAATGCACCAACCAGGCTTCTATCCCACAGAGCCTGCCCCCTTGACCATAGCAACCTGATTCTGAACATTGCCCTGAAATTTCTCCATATAACAAGATGCCTTTACATAGAAGGTTCTGCTGGCTGCACCATGTCAGTCACAACCCATTTGGAAGTAAATGGCAGATCCACATGGCCCCACCACAGATGTTTTATCACACACCTGCACAACACTGCTCTATGACCACTAATCAGGAGGCTCCAACTTACTGACATCTCTGTTCTACACCATTATCATAAAACCCAGTAAATTAAGGCACTGTCTGGTACACTTAAAATAGCAACAGGACATCCAAGATTTTCCAGTGCCACCTGGTCATGGGAATTTCAAAAATTTCATGATATTTATCTAGGCATTCTTCAAGGATGAAGTCGGAGGCACTGTGGGTTTCAATTCATTCAGGAACCATTAAATGTTGAGGAAGATCATTTCAATGAAAACTCTGGAGAAATCTCACAGGCAAGGCTTCCCACAGAGTGGGCAAAAGGTTACATGAAGCCAGGCCCATAGAGGTCTACAATGAGAGGTCCTTGTGTGTTTTGACTCTCAACTATGGATGCCAAGGCTTTCAAAATAAAATCATATGATATCATGGCTGAGATTCCCTGTGTTCTGTGGAAAGCCACCCTTGGTCTACATCTCAGTTTTCAAGGGCAACTCTCATGCGTGGCCTCCAAAAATGCCAACACAAATAAGGGCAATACTTTTTTGAGGTCAGTTCCACAACGCAGTCTCAAAGGGTAATCACACCAGAGTTTAAACCCCGGTGGACCCAGTCATCTTTTCCAATCGCCACACAAATGACCACAATTAAAACCAAAACACTTCCACATAGCCCTCATATTCTTCCATATAGACACTCATCATAACCTCTGGCTGGAGGTTTCCATGAGGGGCACATCTAAAAACAGGGTCCAAAATAAGCTCCTTTTCCCCTCATTTGCCTAAAGTCTTTGTGGCCGGGACAACTTTCCTGTGAACCAGGAGTGATCAAATAGGCCTGCTCTTAATACTGCTCTGCTTCTCCAATTTGAGGCCTACTGACAGTCTGGTATAGATTCTTCATGTGATTTGGAGTCATGAGGAAACCCAAGCACCACTACAGGGCTTTGATGTACTAATTTGACCCAAGGGATCCCTATTTTCACTTGATGGATGTCCGGAAACTAAGAGAGATAGGCAAGAAGCTTCATCCACAATTACTGATTTTTTTGCCATTTTGGTTTTGGATGTACACATGGCATCATTCTTTAGATCCATCTGGTGTTGAGAATCTAAGCGACAACCTCACACAGGGCCAAGATGCTGATTCAGACACATCCATTTTAAAAGCAATTAAGCAAAGAGCCACAGGTGATGCCCATTCATTTCCATTTGAAATCTATTTTCTTCAGGCTTCACAAAGTGTGACCTGAGGCAAAGACCTTCCTGACATTCAGGGCAACAGAAAAATAGGTAAGCAAAAGGCCCAAAGCAGGGTTTCTCCACTGAGACTTTCCTATTCACACGGATATCTGAGTTTTCTGAGATGCTCTCATTCTCTTCAGCTATTCAGTACATGGCCATTTCACAGAGCTTGGAGGTGGTACATACCTTGGACACAAAACCATGAGCCTATTCTGGATAGATGACTGAATTCAGGAAGAAAACTGGAACTTTGGAAGATAATATGTATTGCACATCAATAAGGCTAGCCACTCTCTATTCATAAATTGGGCAGGATGAATGCTGGGAGCTTTCTACTAGACACAACACATCCATTGATGCATTCTCTTTACTATTGTCTACAACCACTGACACAGTAAAATACACAGACATAGAAACACTCACCTTGTCAAATGACAAACAAGAAACAGTCCACCCCAAACCAAACAAACCGACTTTTCTACCTATTCTCAGAAAATGTGAAAACCACATACTCACACCCACACTCAAAAAGGTACCTCCTTCCCCCAAGTAGGTCTGTGACTCTATGGAGTGTCTTCTAACTGGTGAGCAATACTATGTTCCCCCGAAATTGCCTCTACAGTCTCAGATCTTGTCTCCTTTTCCAACTCTGTGAAGTTGCCATGAGCCAGTGGTGAGCAACTACCTGCTTTCCCAGGAAAGGACCCTCTTCATAGCTCTCCTGTCATTTTGCCATCCTCACATCAGTAGGTACCAAGAAAAGCTGACCCTGTCCTTGGTAAATCCAAACAATTGAGTTCACTGGGACTGGGACTGGGACTGCCTCTGGGTCTCTGGCTTCCTGGATACCATGTTCAGAGAGTTCCATCAACAAGGAAGTTAGGTAGGTCAATTCCTTCAGAAACTGAATGAGGTCACTGCCGTGACAATCACTTTGTCCTAACAGTTGCTTCCAAGAGTCCCATGAGATGGAGCCTGCCCCTACTTCCTGTGACACTGTCACAAGTTAGAATGGTATATCAAAAATAGGCACCCAGGAACAGCTCTCCACACAGGCCTGGTTTGGTCCATCTTTACATTAAGAAGAGAGAGGCTGATTCAGACACATCCCTTCAATCTGACCAGGGATTTTGCCATGGAAGATGACTTTTGCTTTCTTAGTTCCTCAATAGCTGCCTACATCTTATCCAGGGATCATTTCTGCATGGACCTTTGAGGTTCTCAGCAGGTGGAAGAACCCCTACATTCCTGTATTGTAAGACGAACTCTGTACCTGCTCTTCTGTAAAGTGAGATTGAGGGAACAGTGTATGGTTAGGGTTAATAACAGGTTCTATTTGGGTTAGGATTCATTCTACGAGTTGATTAATGGTATTGGACACCTGCGATATTTACAAGAATATACAGGTGAAATATAAGTTTGAAAACAGAAATCTAGGTAAGATTTGAAGCCCAGAAAGGCATTAGGCCCTTGAGTGGGATACTTCGCTTTGAATTATATTCTGCACAGTTGTCTCAGATGAATCAATATCAATGGCATAGGACCTTGTACCTTGGATAATTGAATGTCGAAGAGAACATCCAGTCAAAAATGGATAGTCAGTAGGATTAGGACATAAGTCCGTAGGTTTAGTAAGAAGAGTGAGTATAGGAGTGGGAACAAAAGTTCTTTAGCAATAGGCTTTCGGGTAGAGAGTGAAAGTAAATGTCAGCACATGTGAAGAGTCAGTCACAATAATGATCAGTGATACTATGTAGGGAAGAAGATATCAATAGAGACAGTAGGAAATCAGGCAAAGTATAAAGTGAGTGATAGGATTAGACATTTTCAACATGGTTGAGTTTGAATATATAATCTTAGGAAGAAACAAATATGTAGTCACCAATAAGATTGACATTTGAGAGCATTAGGCAACCTGGACATGGATTTTTTAGTAATGCATGCTCACTTCAATTTAGGCTTTGGTACAATCATAAGTGTGACATTTTCTTTTTGTGTCCAGAATATTACTGTGATAAAATGTATATGTAGAACAGGTGACATGAGTATTTCTTCCAACATTTCTGGGAGCTACATTTTGAAGATGAATAACTTAGTATTGGGGATGCAAATAGATGTACCCTGTGTCTATAAATAGAGAGATAATGCATGAATAGGCCATACTGTGAATAAATAATATAAGTGGTTCAAACTTTAAATAATGGATTGAATTGATATCAGAAAATATACAGGGAATCTTATATTGATATACAATCATTCATTCCATCCAGTTACACATGTAATGGTAATATTAGAGTTATGGTATATCATGAAGAATGTGTGAGTTTTGCTTCAAAATGATTATGGAAATCGAAATGAATGTTTTTGAAAAGACGTGTCATGAAAAGACCATTCAGGAACCCAGGAGGAATACATGTGTTCTGAAGCCGGAAATGATTGAAAGTGAATCAAATGGCCATAAATTTGTGAACTTGTGGATGAAATATATATCCTATGATGTGAATAAACTGAAGAAAATTTAATATACCAGTGTTGAATAAAATGAACTTCAAAATACACATCATGTCCAATAGAAATCTACTTGCATTGATGTTAAACTGTGTCAGTCACTGTAGAAATATTAGGATTGTATACACCATTCACTTAAGTTACTTTTCAGTACTAGGAAACAAATAAGTATTTCAGGTGGATGTATATTTCTGAGAATAATCTTGTGAAAAGTTGATTATAAATTCACATACATAAACATGAATGAATTTAGGGAGTGTATATAAGACACATATATTTCATATTTTGAAAAATCTGGAGAGTGTGTGTGTGTGTATATATATATATATATATATATATATATATATATATATATATATATATATATATATACAAAACACACACACAGACAAAAAAATGTAGCAATATATATGCCAAACGAAATTCAACATGAAATATATATCATCCATAGATGCAAAAATATTTACTTTACTGAACATGGATTTATGTATAATGTTGATCTACTAGGAAGCTCACCCAAGGTTGAATTTTCAGTTTCAACAGCGTTTATGAAGAGTGATCTCTTCTCATAATTTGTATCTGCCAAGTCAGCCTCCTCACAAGAATGTACGTGTGATTCCAAGTAGGATTCGATATGTGCAGATAAAAATACATGTGCTGAATAGGCTACAGAGAAATGGAGACAGGAATTCACATGTTTGTTAACTTTAAAAACACATGGAGAACTATTTCAATTAAAAATTAACTAGATTTATTACAACTACCCTATATCATGCAAAAGGCAAGTCCAACTATACACCATGGCTCCTCCGAACTGCTTGTATTTCTATTCTGTTTGGGTTATTTTTCTCCATCATATTAGGATTAGTAGTCAGAGTCTAGTAGGGTATGGGTTAGTGTCAGTTGTCCCGGTCGGCCGGACACATCAACGTGGGTAACGAACCTAGTTGGGGAGGAATCGAAGGTCAAGAGACACGACAGATGACAGCAAGATAGGAGTTCTGATCATGCTGCAAACTTTTATTGTTCTCACATTCGAATTCATATGCTGCAGATGGAAAAGCTCTCTTATCGGCAGTTGCTGGATGTCTTCAGAAAGTGAGATAACCTCAGGATGTTTCAGGAAGACAGATGGACGCAGGATGTCTCAGGGAGATAGATGGCTGCGGGATGTCTCCCAGGCAGGATATCTCCCAGGGGGCTGCTTCTTGTCAGTGTAAGGCTATTCTTTGAAGTAGAACTTCCTTCTAGCCCCTGACCTCTCCCCTTTTTTATATAAAATATATGACCATACCTTACTGGCCAATGTTTTAGGGGGTGATAGAGGCTCTGTTTCTCAAGGAGGCCTTAGAATATCTCCTGATCTGAGAGAGCATGTTTACTAGAAGATTTCTTGGTGGCCTTGGCATGTTTTTGGAGGAGACGGCTTTGAGGGGGAAGCATGCCGACCGCCATGCACCAGACCGTGTCACTAAGAGGTCTTATGTTTTGGGATCCGTGGATCCATCCTCCTGCAGTCCATCCTGCACCCTCCGTTATTAGGGCCTAACATCCTCACTCCATGGGTGCATCCTCCCCCAAACGGAGGGGCCCATGGAGGACGAATCCTTATGGCAATGGCAGAAGATGGTTGGTCAGAGCTGTTACTTATAGTTTTATGTAAGAAAAAGAGATCTGTGGGGATGTAAACTTAAGAAATAAGCCTGTGAGAAGGGTAGAACATCCTTTTAAATGTTGGCAGCATGGTCTTCCATCTCCAGATGATGATAGTGAACCTGTATGGGCTTAGAGGCCAAAATATTAATCTGTTCTTTAATAAAGTGTACCAGCCTGTTTATAATGCAGGGGCCTATGGACACCATTAAAAGTAAACCCAACAAAGGGCCTAATAGGGGTACAAGGTAGGGTAGAAATCCATTAAACCCTGTCCAGAGGGGATTTTCAAAAAGTTTCCTTCGTCTCTTTTCTAGATCTTCTTGAAGCTGCTTAATTTTAGAGCGTACTATGCCTGATTTATTGGCATAAAAGCAGTATCGTTCCCCTAAGGCCAAGCAAATACCTCCCTGGTTAGCTGTCAGCAAATCTAAGCCTCGTCTATTTTGAAGAAACACTTCCGCCAGGGAGTCTACTAGGTTCTGCAAATCTTTAATGGTTCCTGATAGAGTTTATACATCATTTATAAGTTGTTGAGACAGGCGAGGTAAGAGTGTATTGCCTGACTAAGCCAGCTGTACCTGTGCCCACAGCAGCTGTTATTCGAAGGCTGGCAAGGAGTTGTAAGGCCTGTATTGCCCGCCTGTGTCTTTTCACTAAGGTGTCTAGACTAGGAATGCATAGAGTTTCGTCTCCTAGGACAATAGTTTTATGAGGGAGTAATAAGGCAAGAACACAGCCAACAGTCCAATTTGCTGGAAGCCTGGGGAAGGCCGAGTTTCCTCCACACATAAAAACTGTGCCATTGGGGGGACAAAGATGGGGTGGGTGAGGAATAGTTTTGTACTGTTGAGCAATTTCCAAAGGAAGTAACTCCAACATCAGTATCATACGTATTATTCTGCATCACGCCTAAAAGACATATTGTAAAAGTGCCTATAGGCTGTACTTTAAAAGGAAATCTGGGTTGGCATGTATTATCATCGTCTATGATAGAATTAATAGAACTGCAATAGGCATGATTGCTCCTGTTGTCATGGAGAGCCAGCAATCACCAGCAAGGGTGGGCTTGGAATTATTAAGGAAGGAGAAGGTAGTTTCCAAAGTATCTAATGTATTGGTATCTAAACCTGGGAGCTGGGATTTAGGCTATATTAAGGGATGATATGTGAGCTCAGGGATTTGGGGTTTCAAAAGTTTGATTATCTGAGGATGCTTGACAGCATCAGTGAATCCTCCACAATCAGAGACCCCTGTAGGTGCCTTAATGGGGCAGCAGGAGGGTTTACCGTCAGGGCCTTGGCACCCAGGTGACTGTAGCTTGGTGTATTTGCCATCTTCTCCCCGGGCAAAAAGAACGAGGGTATAATGAATAGTGGTCCCCCCTGCTGCATGAGTTTTAGTTATGGAGGCTTCAAATCATTGTTCTCCCTGCTTGTTAACACAAATTGAGGCCGACGCATAAGAAGAGACATGCATCTCTTGGGTATGCGTTCAAGTTTCAGAACAATTTTGGAGAGCTTTACTTGTACTAGGGGGAATAATCTTTGGCTTGATAACACATGCCCATTTAGGCTGATGAACTCCTCCGAGCTTATGGTCAAACTCAGCACAGAGGTAAGCCACCTTAGTCACGCAGTCAGCAGTCTGGGTCCAACTAGTGGGAGCATGAGTCCAAGATCCTCCCTTGCATTCACAGGGAGGGCCAAAAAGATACTCCATGATGTTGGAAGGTGGAGGACCAAGGCCTCCATGTACAAACCTGTTCAGCAGAAGTGCCTTAAGCAGGATGCTCACACAGATTGTTGGCTGCATCCTAAAAAGAGGAAAATTTGTCCTCAAGGGGAGGACCTCCGTCCCTATGTTGATGTAAGTCATTATCCTGTTTAACCAGGCGTTCTGGTAACCATCTAGGGCCTGCTTGCTCTTGGTCCAAAACACAAGCTGAGCCTCGTCCCCAGAAGAGGACACAATCTGGGCCTTTCCATTTATTTGTAAGGGGATTGCGCCACATAACAGGTGGGCGAACAGAATTGGACGAGAGATGCCAGTGTCAGTCTGTGGCTGAATGGCCTAAATTGTCTTGAGAAAGAAAAATAAGGGCAAATAATGCAATTAAGGCGATGCCTGGGAGTGGTAAATACAAGTGCAGAAGACTTCAAGCGGGTTAGCCAAGTCTTTAAGGTAAGGTGCAAGGTACCACAAAACTGTTTAAACTCGGCACTGGTATATGCAGGACAATTATTTTTTTTAATATGTATTTTTTTACCCATTACGGAAAAGGCTGAAACAAGATAAGAAAGGAATTCTTTGATAGCCTCTCCAGAATGTGGTGATGCAGAAATAAAGCCGCTGAAGGTATCTATAGAAACGTGTATATATTTGGTTTTTCCAAATTCAGAAAAATGAGTAACATCCATTTGCCAAAACTGATTGGACAGTAATCCTCTGGGGTTAACTCCCAAGTGTTGAATGGGGAGGAAGACAGGGCAACCAGGGCATGCTTTTACTATTTCTCGTGCCTGTTGCCTGGTGATTTTACATAGTTATCGAAGGCTCTGGGAATTTATATGGTGAAGATTGTGTAACTCCGTGGCCTTTTGAATGGAGCCATCAAAAATTGGAAAGATGAAACGAGTTGCTGCATCAGCTTGGGCATTACCTTGTATTAGAGGGCTCGGAAGATCAGAGTGTTCCCTGATGTTTCTTAAGAAAAATGGGTGTTGTCTGGCCTGAATTAGCTGCTGAAGCTGGTGAAACAGAAAGCCCACATTGGAAGAAGGCTTAATGGTGGGTGAAATCTCCAGCAGGGGCACAGAATGAGCAATGCAGGCACTGTACGTATAAATATTAACAGGATTATCAAAAAAATGTTTCAAAACTTGTGTTATGGCAAACAATTCCACAAACTGTGCTGAATGATAGACAGCATCAAAGGTGGTAGGCTGGTTATTGACAACAAAGACTGCTAGGCCATTCCTGGAACCGTCTGTAAAGACAGTAAGGAATTGAGGAATGGGAGCCTTTTGAGTAATTTTGGGAAAAATAAATGGATGTAACTGGACAAAATGTAAAAGGGGGTCTTTGGGGAGGAGATTATCAATTGTTCCCAAAAAGCCTGATAGGACAATACCCCATTCATCCTCTGTCTGTAGTAAATATTGGTTTTGGTCCTTAGTAAATGGAATTAAAATATTATCAGGGTCTTTGACAAAATGTTGTCGAGTTAGCAAACGACCTTTAAAAATAATAGAAGCTACCTGAGCAAGATAAACAGTAATAACCTTGGAGGATGTGGTGGGTAAATGGACACAAAGCAAGGAGTAGCCTTTATTTTTAAAATGTGTATTTCACTGCCGAAATATTCCTGTGGGTGTATGAGGAGTGTGTAAAATAACCAGAACCAGAGGAAGGTTATAAGAATTTTGTGTAACAAACTTTTGGGCAATGGCTTCTGTGACTTGATTTAATGCCTGCCATGCCTCAGGAGTAAGCTTTTGAGGGGAGGAAGGGTGGGAATCACCTCTCAAAATATCATTAAGGGGCAAATGTACACAAGTGGGTAATTTTAAATATATTCATAGCCATTGAATATCCCCCAGTAATTTTTGAAAATCATTAAGGATGTGAAGATGGTCCAACCGTAGTTGTATCTTAGGAATTTGGATCTGATTATCTTGAAGTTTAAGGCCCAAATAGTTATAACGGTTCTGTGTTTGAACCTTATCAGGAGCTATCTGTAGTCCCAAGCTAGTGAGGATTTTGTAAAGGTCCAAGTAACAATTATAATGGTCATGTGTATTAGGTGCAGCAATTAACAAATCATCCATAAAATGTAAAATATAAATTTGTAGCCATCACTCTCTCACAAGGTGTACTGCTTGAGCAACGTATTTTTGGCAAAGACTAGGGCTGTTGGCCATACCTTGGGGAAGAACCTTCCACTGAAATCTCTGCATAGGGCCCTGAAAATTAATGCAAGGGAGACTAAAGGCAAAATAGGGTCTATCCTCAGGATGTAAAGGAATGGTAAAAAAACAATCTTTTAAGTCAATAACCATTTTACAATAGTTTTTGGAAATAGCCACTGGTGTGTGAATGCCTGGCTGTAGTGCTCCCATCGGGTGCATAACTTTATTAATGGCACACAAATATTGTAAAAGGCACCACTTGCCTAATTTTTACTTGATAACAAAAATAGGAGTATTCGATGGTGAGGTTGAGGGCTCTACATGGCCGGCTGCCAGCTCTTCCTGCACTAACATGAAGGCAGCCTCCAAATTTTCTTGGGTAAGGGGCCACTGATCCACCCACACAAGAGTCTGAGTCTCCCAAATAAGTTTATATCCATGGGGTACAGGAGAGCCAGGGACCGACACTAAAAATCCGAATACCCAAGTCCCTATGTATTTGTTTTTTGTATGGGTTGTATAGGCTCAACCAGTCCTTGTCTCAGTCTCCCAAGGCCTGTACCATGGACAGAATTGATATGAAGCATTTGATGAGTCACTATGGAATTGGGACTGGGAAGAATAACTTCCATTTGACTCAAAATATCTCGGCCACATAGGTTAACAGGGAGGTCAGGAACAACGAAAGTAGTCACCATTCCTTTATTACCCTCTTTATCAGTCCAGCGAAGAGCCCTAGAGCTGACCAGAGGATTTTTTGACTGTCCTATCCCTTTAAGGTCAGTCAAGGATGGGGTGAGGGGCCAAGCTGATGGCCAGTATTTTGGAGAAATAATTGTGGCAACAGCTCCAGTACCTAGAATTCCTTGGAATTCTTTTCCTTCAATAAGTAAGGATATGGTGGGTCTATTGTGAGAAATGGGTTGAACCCAATATACATCAGAGGAGCCCAAGGATTCAGTCCCCCTCGGTAGGTTTGGGCGGTGGAAGTGCCTGCTGGATAAAAGGGAAGGAGTATTAATTTGCAAGTCTTGTTCCTGCTGCTATGGCCACAACTCCATTAATAGCTGTGGCCAGTATTTTTATTTCTCCAGTGAAATCATAATAATTAATGCTAGGGAAGAAATGAACACCTTGTAAGTTAGTAGAGGCTCTTCCAAGAAAAAAGGCACACATATGAGATGGAGGGGGACCCATAATTCCAGTGGGTATTATCTGGGGCCCTTGCATTGAGTCTAATATAGTATCGGTGGTGGCACAGAAGTCCAATCCTGCACTGCCAGGGGTGGCTAGTTTGAGGGAGGCAATTTTGGAGAAGGATTTTGAGGTAGGTTGGGAGTTTGGGAGGGAACAAATTTTATTGCCCCTGGGTTTGTCCTGGGAGATGTCATGGCCAGGGGCTGGCCCCGCAGGGAGTTTCCCAAGAAGAGGAAAGAAATAGGCTGTCTGAGGGCATTTGTCTTATATCTACACTCACTGCCCCAGTGATGACCTTTACCACATCTAGGGCAAAGGGTAGCTTGGGGCGGTTTAGCCCCAGTTTGAGGAGACACTATTCCTAGGCTTTGTTTGCCTGTCAGACACTTGAGTGCAAAATGGCCAGGTTGTTTACAAGTAAATCAAGTATTTGAGCCAGGATTGTGAAAGTTCTTGGTAAAAGCGGCACCTAGGACAAGATCCATGGCATGGGCTGCACCCACCCCTGCACAGAGTCTAATAAAGTCAGAAAGTTTCCCTTTATCCTTATGTGGTCAAAAAACATCCTGACATGCCGGGTTGAAGTTTTCAAAGGCAAGATGTTTTACAAAGGTGCTTTCGCTTTGGCTTGGTCCAAGCAAGCATTCTGCAGCTAGGTTAAGCCAGGGAACAAAGTTGCTATAAGGCTCTCCGGGCCCTTGTCAAATTTTTGCCAGGGAAGTGGTAGCCAAGGCCTTTTGAGGGAGGTGTCTCCAAGCATATAAGGAAGCCATCTGAATCTGCGTCAAAAGTCCAGCAGGGAAATGTGCCTGTTTAGTTTTAGTGTCAAAAGGCTCATTGCCCACTAGCTTAACATAAGTCCAGGATTTAGAGGAGGTCTTAGTTAATATTTTTTGAGCAGTTTCCCGACAGTGCTCTTTGAAATCTGCATTCCATAACAGGAAGTCTCTGGCACTGAGGGTAGCTTGGTCTAAAAATTTCCAATAATTGGGAGTAAGCCATTGTGTGCTGTGGATTTCTAATAAAGGCAACATGTAGCACGCAGTGGGGCCATAGTGAGCACAAGCCTTTTTAAGTTTTTCAAGAAAATGCAGGCTTAATTTTTTGTAGACTCTGGGTTCCTTCCTGCCTAGGGGTGAACTTCTCATCCTCTGAGTCTTGATCTCCTTGATTCACTTCCTCGCTTCCTCCTCTTGATACTCATCTAAGTCTTTGACCTCAGCCTGGGCAGGCTTATCTATCTGACTGGTGGTGACTGGGAATGCGAGCACAGGCCGATGGAGTGGCTTCACCTTTGTATTAGACCGCTGTGGGACAGTTGCACTGACTCCGTACCTAAGGCTAATGAACATAGCTCAGATTGAAGCGATCTTAATTCTTTTAAAGGTTGGATCTGTTCCCTTCTATATTGTAAGGATGCTTTCAAGGGAGCCAGGTTAGGCAAGGGAAGTGGGAAAAAATATCTGGGGGGGGCATTTTTACCCTGAAGGGTCAGAGCACAAAAGGCAGTAGGGATATAGGAGGGAGGTGGATGTGTAAGTCCTATAGGCTGTGGCAGGGTCCTGAGAGGTGGAGGGTCTTCTGAATTGTAGCGAGCTGCTTCCTTCTCCCAGGTAGCCTCCTCCACAGGGGTCAATGTGTCTCCGGGATTTAAAACTGGATAAAGGCAGTTGGTAATTATTGGAGCCTTATTCATTAGGGTGGTATTTTTAGGGGGATCAGGAAGGGTCCCACGGTCCTGGGGAGCCTGAGAAGGGTCTATGTCTATACTAACTGAGGGGCATGCCGAGGGGGAATGAGAGGTAGTTGCATAGTCTCTTCCCCAATCCTGACAAGTTTTAAGGTACCATTGTCAAAGGGTGAACTTTTAAGAATTTCATTAATTAAGTTCCAGTAAGAAAAGGTGGGAACAGGCACATTTTCTGGGCAAAGGATTCATAATAATCTTTTATACAGTCTCCTACTTTAAGCCATCTTTTATCATCAATGATCCTTTCAAGGGGAAACCATGGACACAGTTCTCCTTTGTGTGAAAAGAAAAAATTTAAGTCTTTTTTCTTAACACGGGCCCCCAGGTCTTGAAGGACTCCTTGAGGGCTGACAAAAACAAATCATGTGATGAAACTGCTTGTCCCATAGTGGGTCACTCACCGTGCGTCATCCCCACCCTCCTCCTGGATCTGTTTCTCGGTGGTGTCTTCTGCTGTGATCGCGAGCTCCGCTTGACAAAGTCTTCCAGGAGGTCGGGGTCCCCCGCAGTCAAAGGCTCGAGACCCAGTCGTTGGGCGCCAGATGTCCCGGCCGGCAGGACACATCAACGTGGGCAGCGAACCTAGATAGGGAGGAATGAAGGGACAAGAGACACGAGAGATGACAGCAAGACAGGAGTTCTGATCAAGCTGCAAATTTTTATTGTTAACACAGGGGTATTTATATGCTGGATGTGGGAAATCTCTCTTATTTCTAGATGTGTTCACAAGGTGAGATAACCTCAGAAAGTTTCAGGAAGACAGATGGCCGCAGGATGTCTCAGGGAGACAGATGGCTACAGGATGTCTCCCAGACAGGATGTCTCCTGGAGGCTGTTTCTTGTAAGTGTCTGGCTATTCTTTGAAGGAGAATTCCTTCTACCTCTGACAGTCAGGGATTCAGTATTTCGAATGGAAAATTGGAAAATGAATCCAATGTGTATGCAAATATGTGCTACCCAAAAGTCTTCCCACTCTCATTCAGAACAATGCCTTGACATTACCTTCACCCCAAGTAAGACACAATAACAGGAGAAGAGTTAGAAAATCTCTGAATACACATCTGGAATGGAAAATGCTCAGGAGTTAACAACCTTGCAGATGGTAGAGGTGTTTCCAAAAGTAAGGTACATGGTGAAAACTCCACAAACATGGAGCTTTGTTGGCCTAAACACTTCTTGAGAAACTGCCTCTGAGGTTGGGCACTTGAAAAATATGTTGTTGTTAGGAGCTTTTGCTTCCTTTGTAGTGAGACCATCAAAGCTGTGTTTGCATCTATGTGACCTAGAGCACATGGTTTCTTTTTTTCCAATGAACATGAGGCAGCAGGGCTGAATTCTCTCTTTGTAGGTAAACTGTTGCCATTTGGGGGCTAATTGTCTCCCAGTGTGGACTGTGAAGCCATTTGGTCTTTCTCTAATTTTTGTGGTGTTTCTTGCAGCTGCACTGGGAGTTTGGTATTTGCTTCACGAAATACGAGGAGGTCAACTGGAACAGAGTGCTGGAGGGAGTTCTGTCACGTGTGGTGGTTAAGGATCTGCAGGAGAGTGCACCAACCACGCTTCTATCCCACATAGATTGCCCCCTTGACTATAGCAGTCTGATTCTAAACATTGCCCTGAAACCTCTCCATATAACAAGATGCCTTTACATCCAAGGGTATGGGGGCTGCACCATGTCAGTCACAAACCATTTGGAAGCCAATGGCAGATCCACATCACCATACCACAGATGTTTTAACAAACACCTGCACACCACTGTTCTAGGCTGACTACTCAGCAGGCTCCAAATTACTGGCATCTCTGTTCTACACCATTTTCATGAAACCCAGTCAATCAAGGCACTGTCTGGTTCACTCATGATTATCTATAGGACATCCAAAGGTTCTCCAGTGACACCTGGTCATGGGAATTTCAAAAATTCAATGGTATTTATCTATCCATTTTTCAAGGATGAAGTTTGAGGCACTGTGGGATTCAATTCATTCAGGAACCATTAAATGGAGAGGAAGCTCATTTCAATGAAAGCTTAGGAGAATTCTAACAGGCAAGGCTTCCCAAAGACAGGCTAAAAGGTCACATTAAGCCAGGCATTTGAGGTCTACAATGTGTGGTCCATGTGTGTTTTGACTTGCAACTATGGCTGCCAATTCTTTAAGAATAAAATCGTTTGCTATCCTTCCTGAGATTCCCAGTGCTCTGTGAAAAGCTACCCTGGGCCTAGATCTCAGTTTCCAAGGGTGACTCTCATGCCTGGCCTCCTAAAATCCCAACACAATACATGGCAATACTTCTTTGAGGTTAGTTCCAGAACTCAGTCTCTAAGGGGAATCACAGCAGTGTTCAAGCCCAGGTGGACCCAGTCATCTCTTCCAACGGCCACAAAAATGACCACAATAAAAACCAAAACACTTCCACATGGCCCTCATCTTCTTCCATATAGACACTCATCATAACCTCAGGCTGTAGGTTTCCATGAGGGCCACAGACAAAGACAGTATCCAAAATAAGGTCCTTTGCCCCCATTTGCCTAAAGTCAGTGTGGCAGGTACACTCTACATGTGAACCAGGTGTGATCAAAGAGGCCTGGCGTTAATATGGCTCTGATTCTCCATTTTGTGGCCTAATGACTGAGGGGTTTAGATTCTTTTTGTTAATTGGAGTCATGAGAAAACCCAAGAACCTATGGCCTAACCTCTGCAGTGATTTGAAGAACTCATTTGACCCAAAAGATCCCTATCCTCAAAGATGGAGGTCAGGAACCTTACAGAGCAAGGCAAGAGACTTAATCCACAATGACTGCTCTTTTGGGTATTTTGGTTTTAGATGCACACATGGGATTTTTTTAGATCCATCAGGTGCTGAGAATCTAAGCCACAACCTCACACAGGGCCAAGAAGCTGATTCAGACACATCCCTTTCTAAAGCAATTAAGCAAAGAGCCACAGCTGATGCCCATACATTTCCATTTGAAAACTCTTCAGTCTTTTCAAAGGGGTGCCTGAAGCAAAGACCTTCCTGACATTCAGGGCAACAGTACAATAGGTAAGCAAAAGGCCCAAAGCAGAGTTTCTCTACTGAGACTTTCCTGGTCACACTGATATCTGAGTTTTTTGAGATGCTCACCATTCCCTTCAGCTATCCAGTACATAGCCGTGTCACAGAGCTTGGAGGTGGTACATATCTTGGACACAAAACCATGAGCCTATTCTGGAGATTGTCCAGAATTCAGAAAGAAAACAGCAACTTATGTAGATATTAGGAGTGGCCCATCCATAAGGCAAGCCGCAGATCATTCATAAATACGGCAGGATAAATCCTGGAAAGATTTCTACTAGACAGGACATATGTATTGATGCGCTCTTTTGTCTAATGTCTACAACCACGGACACAGTGGGATACACAGACATAGAAACACTCGCCTTGTCAAAAGACTTACTAGAAACAATTCACACCAAACCAAACCAAACAACTTTCCTACCTATACTCAGAATATGAGACAAACCAAAAACCCACACAGACCCCCAAGTAGGTCTGTGAAAATACGGAGTGTCCTTTGACTGGTGGGCCTTAATATATTCCCCCATAATGGGCTGTCCTGTCTCAGATCTGGTCTCTGTGTCCAACTCTATGAAGCTGTCAGGAGCCAGTGGTGAGCCACTACCTTCTTTCTCAGAAAAAGCCCCTCTTCAGACCTTCTTGGCATTTGGCCATCCTCACATCAGTAGGTACCAAGAAAGACTGTCTCTGTCCTTGGAAATTCCAAACAAGTTTGACCACTGGGAGTTGGACTTGGACTGGCTCTGGGTGCCTGGCTTCCTGTATCCCAAGTTCAGAGAGTTCCATCACCAAGGAAGTTAGTTGAGGTCACTTGCTTCAGGAACTGAATGAGGTCACTGCCTTGGAAACCACTTTGTCCTCACAGTTGCTTCCAAGGGTCCCATGAGATGGATGCTGCCCCTATTTCCCGTGACACTTTCACAAGTTAGAATTGTATATCACCCATAGGCACCCGGGAACAGCTCTCCACAGAGGCCTGGTTTGGTCCATCTTCTCTACATTAAGAAGAGAGAGGCTGATTCTGACACAACCCTTCATCCTGACCAGGTTGTTTGCCATGGAAGATTACTTTTAATCTTTCAGGTCCTTCATTGCTGCCTACATCTTCTCCAGGGATCATTTCTGCATGGACCTTTAAGATTCTCAGCAAATGGAAGATCCCCTACATTCCTGTATTGTAAGACCAACTCTGTCCCTGCTCTTCTGTAAAGTTAGATTGAGGGAAGAGTGTATGGTTAGGGTTAATAACATGTTCGATTTGTGTTATGACTCATTCTGCTGGATGAATAATGGTATTGGGAACCTGCGATATTTATAAGATTATATAGGTGAAATATATGTATGAAAACAGAAATCTAGAAATTGAAGCCCAGAAGCGCATTGGGCCCTTGATTGGGATACATAGTGTTGAATTACGTTCTGCACAGATGTCTCAGATTAATCCATATACAATGGCATAGGACCTTGTAAATTGGATGATTGAATGAGGAAGAGAACATCCAGTCAAAAATGGATAGTTGGTAGGATTACAAAGACAGTCGGTAGGTTAGGAAGTAGAGTGAGTTTAGAATTTGGACCGAAACTTCTTTAAAAATAGGGTTTCAGTTAGAGAGTGAATGTAAATGTCAGCACATATGAAGCTTCAGTCACAATGATGAACTTTGAAAAATATGTGGGAAAGAAGTTAATAATAGAGATATTACAAAATCAGGCAAAGTATAAAGTGAGTGATAGGATTAGACATTTTGAACAGGGTTGAGTTTGAATATATAATCTTAAGAAGAAACAAATATGCAGTCACCAGTAGGATTGACATTTGAGAGCATTAGACAACCTGGCCTTGGATGCTTTTAGTAATCCATGTTCACTTTCCCTTTAGGCTTTGGTAAAATCACAAGTGTGACCTTTGCGTTTTTTGTCCAGAATATTACAGTCATAGAATGTATATGTAGATCAGGTGACATGAATATTTCTTCCAGCAATTCTGGGAGCAATGTTTTGAAGTCCTATAAATTAGTATTGGGTGTACAAAGAGGTGTACCCTGTGTGTATGAATATAGAGATAATGCATGAATAGACCACATTTTGAATAAATAATATAACTGGTCCCACTTTAAATAACAGATTGAATTGATATCTGAAATCTTATAAGAAATCTTATATTGATATAACATTATTCATTCCAACCAGCAATACATCTAAAGGTAATATTAGGATTATAGTTTATCATGAAAAATATGTGAGTTTTGCTTCAAAAGTGATCATGGAAATTGAAAATAATGTGTTTAAAAAGAAGTCTCATCAAAAGACCAGTCAAGAAACATGGAGGAATACATGTGTTCTGACGAAGAAAGTGATTGAAAGTGAAACTAATGCCTATAAATTTGCGAACTTGTGGATGAAAATATATCCTATGATGTGCATAAACTGAAGAAACAGTAATGTAGCAGTCTTGAATAAAAATGAACATCAAAATACACATCATGTCCCATAGGAATCTACTTGCATTGATGTTAAACTGGGTCAGTTACTGTAGAAATATTAGGATTTTTATGCACCATTCACTAAAGTTAATTTTCAGTACTAGGAAACAAATATGTATTTAAGGAGAATGAATATTTTGAAAAAAGTCTTGAGAAAATTTGATTATAAATCCACATACTTGAATATGAATGAGTTAAGGGAGTGTATAATAAGACACATATTTCATATTTTAAAATATCTGGGGTGTATATATATATATATATATATATATATATATATATATATATATATATATATATATACACACACACACACACACACAAACAAACATACACAGACATTAAAAATAACATAATATATACCAATTGAAATTCACCATGAAATGTATATCATCCAGAGATCCAAAAATACTTATTTTCTTGAACCTGGATTTATGTATAATGTTATTCAACAAGGAAGCTCACTCATAGGTTGAATTTTCAGTTCCAGTAGCATTTAGGAAGAGTGATCTCTTAAAATTTGTATCTGCCAAGTCAGCCACGTCACAAGAATGTACGTGTAGTATAAGGTAAGATTCTATAATTGCATGTAAAAATACATGTGCTGAATAGGCTACAGAGAAAGGGAGACAGGAATTCACATATTTGTTAACTTTAAAACACATGGAGAACTATTTCAACAAATAATTGACTACATTTATATCTCCTATCCTATATAATGCAAAAGACAATTCCAACTATACACCATGCCTCCAGTTCTGAACTGCTTGTATTTTTTTCTTTTTGGGTTATTTTTCTCCATCTTGTTAGGATTAGTTGTCAGAGTCTACCAAGGTAGGTGTTAGTGTCAGGTATTCAGTATTTCGAATGGAAAATTGGAAAATGAATACAATGTGTATGTAAATATGTGGTACACAAAAATCTTTCCACTCTCATCCAGAACAATGCCTTGACATTACCATCACCCAGAGAAAGACACAATTAGAGGAGTAGAGTTAGAAAATCTGTGAATAAATAACTGGGATGGAATATGCTCAGGAGTTCACAAACTTGGAGGTGGTAGAGGAGATTCCAAAAGTAAGGGACAGAGTAAACACTCCACAAACATGGAGCTCTGCTGGCCTAAAGACTTCTTGAGAAACTGCCTCGTAGGTTGGGCACTTGAAATATATATTATTGTCTGGAGCTTTAGCTTCCGTTGTAATGAGACCATCAAAGCTGGGTCGGAATCAATCTGACCTGGAGGACATGGTTTCGTATTTTCCACTGAATATGAGGCAGCAGTGCTGAATTCTCTCTTTGTAGGTAAACTGTGGAAACGGGGGGCTAAGTGTATCCACATGTGGACTGTGAAGCCATTTGGTCATCCTCCATTTTCATGGTGTTTCTTGCTGCTGCACTGGGATTTTGGTATTGCTTCATGAAATACATAGAATTCAACTGTTACCCGGTGCTTGAGGGAGTTCTGCCATGTGTGGTAGGTCAGGGTCTGCAGGAGAATGCACCAACGAGGCTTCTATCCCACATAGCTTGCCCCCTTGACCATAGCACCTTGATTCTAAACATTGCCCTGAAACCTCTCCATATAACAAGATGCCTTTACATATAAGGGTCTGCTGGCTGCACCACGTCAGTCACAAGCAATTTGGACGCAAATGGGAGATCCATATGGCCCCACCACAGATGTTTTATCACACACCTTCCCACCACAGCTCTGGGCCCACTCCTCAGCAGTCTTCAACTTTCTGAAATCTTTGTTCTGAACCATTTTCATGAAAACCAGTCAATCAAGGCACTGTATTATATACTCATGATCAGAAACAGGACATCCAAAGTTTCTCCAGTGCCACCTGGTGATGGGAATTTAAAAAATTTCATGGTATTTATCTAGCCATTTTTCAAGGATGAAGTTGGAGGCACTGTGTGTTTCAATTCATTCTGGAACCATTAAATGGTGAGGAAGCTCATTTCAATGAAATCTCTGGAGAACTCTCACAGGCAAGTCTTCCCAAATAGTGGCCAAAAGATCACATGAATTCAGGCCCATTGATGTCTACAATTTGCCGTCCATGTGTGATTTGACTCTCATCTATGGCTGCCAAGTCTTTCACAATAAAATCATGTGATATCCTGGCTCAGATTCCCAGTGCTGTGTGAAAAGCCACCCTGTGTCTATATCTCAGTGTCCAAGGGCCACTCTCTTGCGAAGCCTCCTAAAATCCCAAGACAATTCTTGGCAATACTTCTCTGAGGTCAGTTCAAGAACTCAGTCTCTAAGGGAAATGACCCCAGAGTTCAAGCCCAGGTGGACCAAGTCATCTCTTCCAACCGCCACACAAATGACCACAATTAAAACCAAAACACTCCCACATGGCCCTCATCTTCTTCCATATAGACACTCATTATTACCTCTGGCTGGAGGTTTCCATGAGGGGCGCAGCCCAAGACAGTGTCCAAAATACACTCCTTTGCCCCTCATTTGCCTAAAGTCTGGGTGCCTGGAAACTCGTCCGGGGAAGCAGGAGTGATAAAATAGGCCTGCTGTAAATACTGCTCTGCTTCTCCAGTTTGAGTCCTACTGAAAGTCAGTTATAAATTCTTTATGTGATTTGGATTTTGCAGAAAACCCAAGCACCTATGGGCTAGCCTCTGCAAGGCTTTGAAGAACTCATTTGAAGCAAAGGTTCCTATTCACCCTTGATTGAGGTCAGGAACCTTACAGAGGTAGGCGAGAGACTTCTTCCACAATGACTGCTCTTTTGGCTAATTTAGTTTTGGATTCACACATGGGATCTTTTTTTACATCCATTATGTGCTGAGAATCTAAGCCACAGCCTCACACAGGACCTAGAGCCTGATTCAGATACATCCCATTCCAAAGCAATTAAGCACAGAGCCACAGGTGATTAACATTAGTTTCCATTTGAAAACTGTTTTCTTCAGGCTTCCCAAATTGGGGCCTGAGGCAAAGGCCTTCCTGACATTCAGGGCAACAGAACAATAGGTAAGAAAACAGCCCAAAGCAGTGTTTCTCCACTGAGACTTTCCTGATCACACTGATATCTCAGTTTTCTGAGATGCTCGCAATTCCCTTCAGCTATCCAGTACATGGCCATGTCACAGAGCTTGGAGGTGGTACATATCTTGGACACAAAAACATGAGCCTATTCGGGAGAGTGGCCAGAATTCAGAAAGAAAACAGGAACTTAGGAAGATATCAGGATTGCCCATGGATAAGGAAAGCCACAGTTCATTCATAAATTGGGAAGTATGAATGCTGGGAAGCTTTCTACTAGACAGGACACATCCATTGAAGCATTCTCTTTTCTAATGTCTACAACCACGGACACAGTGGAATACACAGACCCAGAAACACTCGCCTTGTCAGACGACCTACTAGAATCAGTTCACTCCAAACCAAACAAATCACCTTTCTTACATATTCTCAGAGCATGAGACAAAAAAACACAAACCCACACACACACACCCACAAAGGCAAATCCTTCCCCCAAGAAGGTCTGTGACTATCCGGAAGTCCTCTGACTGATGGGCCATACTATGTTCCTCCGAAATGGCCTGTCCTGTCTCAGATCTGTTCTCCTTGTGCAACTCTATGAAGTTGACAGGAGCCAGTGGCGAGCCACTACCTGGTTTCTCAGGAATGGCCGCTCTTCAGAGCTTTCCTGGCATTTGGCCATCCTCACATCAGTAGGTACCAAGAAAGACTAACTCTGTTCTTGATGAATCCAAACAAGTGAGACCACTGGGATTGAAACTGGGACTGGCTCTGGGTGCCTGGCTTCCTGGATCCCATGTTCAGAGAGTTCCATCATCAAGGAAGTGATGTGAGGTCACTTCCATCAGAAACTGAATGAGGTCACTGCCTTGGCAACCACATTGTCCTAACACTTGCTTCCAAGGGTCCCATGAGATTGAAGCTGCCCCTACTTCCTGTGACACTTTCACAAGTTAGAATGCTATATCAACCATAGGCACTCGGGAACAGCTCTCCACACAGGCCTTCTTTGGTCCATCTGCTCTACATTAAGAAGACAGAGACTGATTCAGACACAACCCTTCATCCTGACCAGACTCTTACTCTCTCTGGTCCTTCATAGCTGCCAACATCTTGTACAGAGATCATTTCTGCATGGACGTTATAGGTTCTCAGCAGGTGGAAGATCCCCTACATTCCTGTATTGTAAGACCAACTCTTTCCCTGCTCTTATGTAAAGTTAGATTGAGGGAACAGTGTATGGTTAGGGTTAATAACATGTTCGATATGGGTTAGGAATCATTCTGCTGGATGAATAATGGTATTCGGAACCTGTGATATTTATAAGACTATCGAGGTGAAACATAAATATGAAAACAGAAATCTAGGAACGATTGGAAGCCCAGAAGGTCATTGGGCACTCAATTGGTATACTTAGCTTTGAATTTCGTTCTGCACAGTTGTTTCAGATAAATAGATAATCAATGGCCTAGGACCTTGTACCTTGGATCATTGAATGTAGAAGAGAACATCCACTCAAACAGGGATAGTCGGTAGGATTAGGAAGATAGTTCGTAGGTTTCAAAAGAATAGGGAGTAAAGCATTTGGACCAAAATTTTTTAGCTATGGGGATTCAGTTAGAGAGTGAATGTCAATGTCAGCACATGTGAAGAGTCATTCGCAATTATTAACTGGAGAAAAGGTGTAGGAAAGCAGATATCAATAGAGACATTAGGAAATCAGGTACATTACAACGTGTGTGATAAGAAAATACATTTTTAACAGGGTTGAGGTTGAAAATATAATCTTAGGAAGAAACAAATATGTAGTCTTATTATACGATTAAGAATGATATTTGAGAGCATTAGGGAACCAGGTCATGGATGTTGTTAGTAATACATGGTCACATTCAATTTGGGCTTTGGTACAATCATAAGTGTGACCCTTGCATTTTGTGTCAGGAATATTACTGAGATGAAATGTATATGTATATTAGGTGAGTAGAAAATTCATCATGAAATATATATCATCCACAGGACCAAAAATATTCATTTTACTTAACGTGGATATATAGGTGAAATATAAGTATGCAAACAGAAGCCTAGGTAAGATTTGAAGCCCAGAAGAACACTGGGCCTTTGATTGTGATACTTAGATTTGAATTATGTTCTGCAGAGTTGTCTCAGATAAATCGATATACAATGGTACAGGACCTTGTACCTTGGATGATTGAATGGCAAAGAGAACATCCAGTCAAACAGGTATAGTCAGGAGGATTAGGAATATAGACTGTAGGATTAGAAAGAAGAATGAGTAAAGGATTTGGACAAAAAGCTATGCTTCTCCAATTTGAGGCCTACTTTCATGCGTGGGCGACGCTCATGTGTGGCCTCCTAATATCCCAACACAATGAATGGAAATAATTCTCTGAGGTCATTTCCAAAACTCAGTATCTTAGGGGAATCACACCAGAGTTCAACCCCAGGTGGACCCAGTCATCTCTTCCAACCACAACACAAATGACCACAATTAAAACCAAAACACTCCCACATGGCCCTTATCTGCTTCCATATAGACACTCATTATAACCTCTAGCTGGAGCTTTCCATGATGGGCACAGCCCAAACAGTGTCCAGAAAAAGCTCCCTTGCCCCTCATTTGCCCAAAATCAAGGTGGCCTGGACACCCTTCCTGTTAACCAGGAGTGATCAATAGGCCTGCCGTTAATACTGCTCCGCTTCTCCAATTTGAGGCCTACTGACTGTGGGGTTTAGATTCTTTATGTGAATTGGAGTCATGAGAAAACACAAGCACCTATGGGCTACCTTTTGCAGGGCTTTGAGCAACCCATTTTATTGAGTCTAGGAGTTGGACAAAAAGTTCTTTAGCAAAGGGGTTTTATTAGAGATTGAATGTAAATGTCAGCAAATCTGAAGAGTCATTCACAATGATGAACTGGAAAAAAGGTGTAGGAAAGCAGGTATCAATAGATACATTAGGAAATCAGGCAAAGTACAAAGTGTGTGACAGGAAAAGACATTTTTAACAGGGTTGAGGTTGAATATATAATCTTAGGAAGAAACAAATATGTAGTCACCAATAGGAATGATATTTGAGAGCATTAGAGAACCAGGACATGAATGTTTTTAGTAATACATGGTCACATTCAATTTAGGCTTTGGAACAATCATAAGTGTGACCCTTGAATTTTGTGTCAGGAATATCACTGAGATGAAATGTATATGTATATCAGGTGAGCAGAGTATTTCTTCCAACGTTTCTGAAGCAATAATTTAAAGACTTATACTTTAGTATTGGGGATACAAAAGGTGTACCCTGTGTCTATGAATATGGATAAGATGCCATAATGGAAAATACTGTAAATAAATAACATAGCTGGTTCCAACTTTAAATAATGGATTGAATTGATATCTGAAAATATATAGAAAATCTTATATTGATATATGTACATTCCTTCCAACCAGTTATACATCTAATTTTGATATTAGCATTATGGTTTATCACGAAGAGTGTGTGAGTTTTGCTTCAAAAATGATTATGGAAATTGAAAATAATGTGTTTGGAACGAAGTCTCATTAAAAGACCAGTCAAGAAACATGGAGGAATACATGTGTTCTGAGGCAGGAAGTGATTGAAAGTGAACCAAATGCCTACAAATTTTTGAACTTGTGGATGAAATGATGTATCCTTTGATGTCCATAAACTGAAGAAATAGTAATGTACAAGTGTTGAATATAAATGACCTTCAAATATACATCATGTCCCATAGGGTTCTACTTGCATTCATGTTAAACTGGGTCAGTTACTGTAGAAATATTAGGATTTGTAAGCACCATTCACCGAAGTTAGTTTTCAGTACTAGGAAATAAATATGTATTTCAGGTGGATGAATATTTCTGAGAAAAATCTTGTGAAATGTTGATTATAAATCCACATATAGAAACATGAGTGAATTTAGGAAGTGTATAATAAGACACATATATTTCATATTTTGAAAAATCTGGAGAGTATATATATATATATATATATATATATATATATATATATAGAGAGAGAGAGAGAGAGAGAGAGAGAGAAATAGATATATAGATAGATACATAGATAGAAACACATTCAAAGACATTAAAATGTAGCAATATATATGACAATCGAAATTCATCATGAAATATATATCATCCACATATCCAAATATATTCATTTTAATGAACATGGATTTATGTATTATGTTGTTCATCTAGGAAATTCACCCTCAGGTTGAATTCCAGTTCCATCAGTATTTAGGGGGAGTGATCTCTTCTCACAATTTGTATCTTCCAAAATCAGTGAGCTCACAAGAATGTACATGTGATACCAGGTAGGATTCTAAATATGCCTAAAATAATACATGTGCTGAATAGGCTACAGAGAAAGGGAGACAGAAATTTACAAATGGGTTAACTTTAAAAACTCATGGAGAAATATTACAATGAAAAATTGACTAGATTTGTAACACATACCATTGATAAAGCATAAGGCAAATTAAAGTATACACCATGCTTCCTATGAATGGCCTGTATTCGTATTCTGTTAGGTTTCTTTTTCTCATATTAGGATTAGTAGTCAGAGTCTAGTAGGGTATGGGTTAGTGTCAGGGATTCAGTATTTCAAATGGAAAATAGCAAAATGAATCTAATGTGTATGCAATTATGTTCTACACAAAAATCTTCCCACTCTCATCCAGAACAATGCCTTCACGTTACCTTCGCAGCAACTAAGACATAATTAGTGGAGAAGAGTTAGAAAATCTGTGATTACATATGTGGAAAGGAAAATGATCAGGAGTTCACAAACTTGGAGGTGGTAGAACAGTTTCCAAAAGTAAGGGAGAGGGTAAACACTACACAAACTTGGAGCTCTGCTGGCCTAATTACTTTTTGATATACTGCCTCTGAGTTTGGGCCCTTGAAATATACGTTGTTGTCAGGAGCTTTAGCGTCCTTGGTAGTGAGACTACCAATTCTGGGTCTGCATCTATGTGACATGGAGGACATGCTTCCTTATTTTCTAGTGAACATGAGGCAGCAGTTCTTAATTTTCTCTTTTTAGGAAACTGTGGCCACTGGTGTCTAAGTATCTACCTGTGTGGACTGTGAAGCCATTTGGTCATCCTCCACTTTTCATGGTGTTTCTTACTGCTGCACTGGGAGTTTGGTGTTGGCTTCACGAAATACAAGGAGTACAACTGGGACACAGTTCTGGAGGGAGGACTCTCACGTGTGGTGGGTCAGGGTCTGCAGGAGAATGCACCAACCACGCTTCTATCCACATAGCTTTCCACCTTGACCAAAGCAACCTGATTCTGAACATTGCCCTGAACCCTCTCCATATAAAAAGATGCCTTTACATATAAGGGTCTGCTGGGTTCACCATGTCAGTCACAAGTCATTTGAAAGCCAATGGCAGATCCACGTGGCCCCACCACAGATGTTTTTTCACACACCTACACTCCACTGCTCTAGGCCCCCTACTCGACATGGTCCAAATTTCTGGCATCTCTGTTCTACACCATTTTCATGAAACCCAGTGAATTAAGGCAGGGTCTGGTACACTCATGATCAGCAATAGGACATCCAAAGGTTCTCCAGTGCCACCTGATCATGGGAATTTTAAAAATTTCATGATATTTATCTAGCCATTTTTCAAGGATAACGTTGGAGGCACTGGGGGTTTCAATTTATACAGGAACCTGTAAATAATGAGGAATCTCATTGCAATAAAATCTCTGGAGAACTCTCACAGGCAAGGCTTTCCAAAGAGTTGCCAAAAGGTCACATGAAGCCAGGGCCATTGAGGTCTACAATGTGAGGTACATATGTGTTAAGACTCTCAACTATACATGCCAAGACTTTCAGAATAAAATCACGTGATATCCTTGCTGAGATTCCCAGTGATCTGTGGAAAGCCAAAATGGGCATAGATCTCAGTTTCCAAGGACAAATCTCATGCGTGGCCTCCTAAAATACCAACATAATTTATGGCAATACTTCTCTGAGGTCAGTTCCAGAACTCAGTCTCTAATTGGAATCACACCAGAGTTCAAGCACAGGTTGACCCAGGCATCTCTTCCAACTGCCACACAAATGACCACAATTAAAACCAAAACACTCCCACATGGCACTCATCTTCTTCTATATATACACTCATCATAACCTGTGCCTGGAAGTTTCCATGAGGGGCGCAGTCCAAGACAGTGTCCAAAAAAAGCTCCCTTGCCCCTAATTTGCCTAAAGTCAGGGTGGTCTGGACACCCTTCCTGTGAACCAGGAGTGATCAAATAGACTTGTGTTTAATACTGCTCCACTTCTCCAATCTGAGGCCTACTGACTGTGGGGTTTGGATTCTTTATTTGAATTGGGTTCATGAGAAAACCCAAGCATCTATGGGCTAGAATCTGCAGGGCTTTGAAGAACTCATTTGACCCAAAGGATTCCTATTCTCACTGATGTAACTCAGGAACCTTACAGAGGAAGGTGAGAGACTTAATCCACAATGATTGCTCTTTTGGCCATTTTGGTTTTGGATGCACACATGGGATCTTTCTTTAGATCGATTAGGTGCAGAGAATCTAAGCCACAGCCTCACACAGGGCCAGGAGGCTGATTCAGTCACATACCTTTCCAAAGCAATTAAGCAAAGAGCCACAGGTGATGCTCATTCATTTCCATTTGAAAACTGTTTTCATCAGGCTTCACAAAGGGTTGGCCTTAGGCAAAGACCTTCCTGACATTCAGGACAACAGAAGAATAGGTAAGCAAAAGGCCCAAAGCAGGGTTTTTCCACTGAGACTCCCTGGTCACACTGATATCTGAGTTTTCTGAGATGCTCGCCATTCCCTTCAGCTATCCAGTACATGGCCATGTCACAGAGCTTTGAGGTGATATATATCTTGGACACAAAACCATGAGACTATTATGGAGAGTGGCCAGAATTCAGGACGAATACAGGAATTTAGGATCATAGTAGGTCTTGCCCATGGATAAGGCAAGCTGCAGTCCATTCATAAATTGGGCAAGATGAATGCTGGGAAGCTTTGTCCTAGACAGGACACACCCATTGTGGCATTCTTTTTTCTAATGTCTACAACCATGGAGACAGGGGGATACACAGACATAGAAACACTCGCCTTGTCAAAGACTTATTGGAAACATTCCACTCCAAAACAAACAAACCGACATTTTTTTTTACCTATTCTCAGAACATGAGACAAAACCACAAACTGTCGTCCACACACACCAAGGCACCTTTTCCCCCAAGTAGGTCTGTGACTATCCGGAGTGTCCTCTGACTGGTAGGCCATATTTCTCAACAATGGCATTTCCTGTCATAGATCTGGTCTCCTTTGACAACTCTGTGAAGTTGTCAGGAGCCAGCGGTGAGCCACTTTCTGTCCTCTCAGGAAAGGCCCCTCTAAAGAGCTATCCTGGCATTTGGCCACGCTCACATTAGTAGGTCCCAAGAAAGACTGACTCTCTCCTTGGTAAATCCAAACAAGTGAGCTCACTGGGACTGGGACTGGTACTGGTAATGGGGGCCTGGCTTCCTGGATCCTAAATTCAGAGAGTCTCATCACCAAGGAAGTAGGTGAGGTCACTTTCTTCAGGAACTGAATGAGGTCACTGCCTTGGCCACCACTTTGTCCTAACAGTTGCTTCGTATGCTCTCTGAGATCGAGGCTTTGCCTACTGCCTGTGACACTTTCACAAGTTAGAATGGTATAGAAACCATAAGTACCTGGGAACAGCTCTCCACCCAGGCTTGGTTTTGTCCTTCTTCACTACATTAAGAAGAGAGAGGCTGATTCAGACACATCCTTTCATCCTGACCGGGTTGTGTGCCATGCAAGATGACTTTTGCTCTCTCAGGTCCTTCATAGCTGACTACATCTTCTCAAGGGATTATTTCTGCATGGACTTCTGAGGTTCTCAGCTGGTGGAAGATCCTCTAGCTTCCTGTATTGTAAGACCAACTCGGTCCCTGCTCTTCTGTAAAGTGAGATAGAGTGAACAGTGTATGGTTAGGGTTAAAAGCATGTTTGATTTGAGTTAGGAATCATTCTGCTGGATGAATAATGGTATTGGGAATCTGTGATATTTAGAAGAATATAGACGTGAAATATATGTATGAGAACAGAGATCTAGGAACGATTTGAAGCCTAGGAAGGCATTGGGCCCTTGAATGAGATAATTAGCTTGAATTATGTTCTGCACCGAGGTCTCAGATAAATCGATACACAATGGCATAGGACCGGGTACCTCGGATGATTGAATGTAGAAGAGAACATCCAGTCAAAAAGGGATAGTCTGTAGGATTAGGAAGATAGTCAGTATGTTTAAGAAGAAGAGTGAGTCTAGGAATTGGAAAAAAGTTCTTTAACAATAGGGTTTCAGTTAGAGAGTGAATGTGAATGTCAGCACATGTGAAGAGACCATCACAATGATGAACTGGGGAAAATATGTAGGAAAGCAGATATCAATAGGGACATTTGGAAATCATGCAAAGTATAAAGTCAGTGATAGTATTAGATATTTTCAAGAGGGTTGAGGTTGAATATATTATCTTAGAAACAAATATGTACTCACCAATAGGATTGATATTTGAGAGCATTAGGCAAAATGGACATGCATGTTTTTAGTAATCCATGTTCATTTTCCATTTAGGCTTTGGCACAATCATAAGTCTGACCTTTGCATTTAGTGTCCAGAATACTACTGTGATAAAATGTATATGTAGATCAGGTGACATGAGTATTTCTTCCACCATTACGGGGAGCAAAATTCTGAAAACTTATAAATTAGTACTGAGGATACAAATAGGTGTACCCCCGTGTTGATGATTATAGAGATGATGCATGAATAGACCATATTGTGAATAAAGTTTATAACTGGTTCCAAGTTTAAGTAATGGATTGAATTTACCTCTGAAAATATATAGGAAATCTTATATATATACATTCATTCAAACGAGTTATATATCAAATGGTAATATTCTGGTTACAGTTTATCATGAAGAGTGTGTGAGTTTTGTTTCAAAAATGATCATGCAATCGAAAATAATGTGTTTTGAAATAAGTCTAGTGAAAAGACCAGTAAAGCAACATGGAGAAATACATGTGTTCTGAAGTAGGAAGTGATTGAAAGTAAACCAAATGCCTATAAATACCTATACATTTGTGAACTTGTGGATAAGAAAGTATATCTTATGATGTCCATAAACTGAAGAAATTGTAATGTACAAATGTTGAATAAAAATGAACATCAAAATACACATAATGTTCCATTGGAATCTACTTGCATTGATGTTAAACTGGGTCAGTTACTGTAGAAATATGAGGATTTCTAAGCACCTATCACTGAAATTAGTTTTCAGTACTAGAAAACCAATATGTATTTCAGGTGGTTGAGTATTTCTGAGATTAATCTTGTGAAATGTTGTTAATAAATACACATACAGGAACATGAATTAATTTAAGGAGTGTATAATAAGACACACATATTTCATATTTTGGAAAATCTGGAGAATATATATATATATATATATATATATATATATATATATATATACACACACACACACACACACACACACACACACGCACACACATTGATATGCAGCAATATATATGCCAATCGAAATTCATCATGAATTATAATTCATCCACATATCCAAAAATATTCATTTTGTTGATCATGGATTTATGTTAATTATGTCTAATGTTTTTCACTAGAATGCTCACCCACAGGTTGAATTTTGAGTTCCATCAGTATTTAGGGGGAGTCATCTCTTCTCACAATTTTTATATACCAAAGTCAGTGAGCTCACAAGAATGTACGTGTGATATCAGGTAGGATACTATATATGCATAAAAAGATACATGTGCTGAATAGGCTTCAGAGAAAGGGAGACAGGAATTTTCATATGTGTTAACTTTAAGAACTCATGAAGAAATATTACAAAGAAAAGTTGACTAGATTTATAATACATCCTCTTGATAAAGCAGAAGGCAAATCCAAGTATACACCATGCTTCATATGAAAGGCTTGCATTTCTATTCAGTTACGTTTCTTTTTCTCCATAATATTAGGATTAGTAGTCAGAGTCTAGTAGGGTATTGGTTAGTGTCAGGGATTCAGTATTTCAAATGGAAAATAGGAAAATGAATCTAATGTGCATGCAAACATGTGCTACACAAAATTCTTCCCACTCTCATTCAGAACAAAGCCTTGACACAACCATCGATCCAAGTAAGACACAATTAGAGGAGAGGAGTTAGAAAATCTGTAAATACATATGTGGAATAAAAATTGTTCAGGAGTTCACAACACTGGAGGTGGTAGAACAATTTCCAAAAGTAAGGGAGAGGGTAAACACTCCAGAAACATAGAGCTCTGCTGGCCTAAAGACTTCTTGAGAAACTTCCTCTAAGGTTGGGCACATGAAATATATGTAATTTTCACACGATTTAGCTTGGTTTTGGAGTGACACCATCAAACCTGTGTCTGCATCTATGTGACCTGAAGGACATGGATTGTTATTTTCTAATGAACATGAGGCAGAAGTTCTGAATTCTCTTTTTGTAGATAAACTGTGGCCACTGGGAGCTAAGTGTCTTCCCATGTAGTCTGTGAAGCCATTTGGTCATCCTCCATTTTTCCTGGTGTTTCTTGCAGTTGCACTGGCAGTTTGGTATTGGTTTCATGAAATACAAGGAGTACAACTGGGACACAATGCTGGAGGGAGTTCTGTCACGTGTGGTTGGTCAGGGTCTCCAAGAGAATGTACGAACCAGGCTTCTATCCAACAATACTTTCCCCCTTGACTATAGCAACCTGACTCTGAACATTACCCTGAAACCTCTGCATATAACAACATGCCTTTACATATAAGGGTCTGCTGCCTGCACCTTGTCAGTCACAAGGCTTTTGGAAGCCAATGGCAGATCCAGGTGGTCCTACCAAAAATATTTATTCACACACCTACAGTCCACTGCTCTATGTCCACTACTCAGCAGGCTCCAACTTACTGGCATCTCTGTTCTACACCAGTTTCACGAAACCCAGTGAATCAAGGCACTGTCTGGTACACTCATGATCAGCAAAAGGATATCCAAATGTTCTCCAGTGCCACCTGGTCATGGGAATTTCAAAAATTTCAAGGTATTTATGTAGCCATTTTTCAAGGATGAAGTTGGAGTCACTGTGGGTTTCAATTAATTCAGGAACCATTGAATGGTGAGGAAGCTCATTTCAAAGAAAGCTCTGGAGAACACTCACAGGCAAGCCTTCCCAAAAGGTGGCCAAGTGGTCACATGAAGCCAGGCCCATTGAGGTGTACAATGTGAGTTCCATGTGTCGTTAGACTCTCAAGTATGGCTACGAAGTCTTTAAGAATAAAATCATGTGATATCCTGGCTTAGATTCCCTGAGCTCTGTTGGAAGCCATCCTGGGCCTAGATCTCAGTTTCCAAGGGCGATTCTCATGTGTGGCCTCCTAAAATCCCAAGACTATTTATTGCAATACTTCTCTGAGGTCAGTTCCAGAACTCAGTCTCTAAGGGGAATTACACCAGAGTTCAAACCCAGGTGGACCCAGTCATCTCGTCCAACAGCCACACAAATGACCTCAATTAAAACCAAAACACTCCCACATGGCGCTCATGTTCTACCACATAGACACTCATCATAAACTCTGGCTGGAGGTTTCCATGAGGGCGCAGACCAAGACAGTGTACAAAATAATCTCCCTTGACCCTCATTTGCCTAAAGTCAGGGTGGCCTGGACACACTTCCTGCGAACTAAGAGTGAACAAATAGGCCTGACCTTAATACTGCTCCACTTTACCAATTTGAGGCCACTGCCTGTGGGGTTTAGATTCTTTATGTGAATTGGAGTCATGAGAAAACCCAGGCACCTATGGCCTAGCCTCTGTAGGTTTTGAAGTACTCATTTGATGCAAAGCATCCCTATTCTTACTTGATGGAGGTCAAGAACCTTACAGAGGAAGGCGAGAGACTTCATCACAATTACTGCTCTTTTGGCCATTTTGGTTTTTGATGCACACATGGGAACTTTCTTTAGATCCATCAGGTGCTGAAAATCTAAGCCACAGCCTCACACAGGGCGAAAGGGCTGATTCAGACACATCCCTTTCAAAGAAATTAAGCAAAGAGCCATAGGTATGCCCATTCTTTTTTATTTGAAAACTCTTTTCTTCAGGCTTCACAAAGGGGTAGCCTGAGTCAAAGACCTTCCTGACATTCAGGTCAAAAGAAAAATAGGTAAGCAAAAAGCCCAAAGCAGAGTTTCTCCACTGAGACTCTCCTGGTCACATTGATATCTGAGTTTTCTGAGATGCTCGTCATTCCCTTCAGCTATCCAGTTCATGGCCATGTCACAGAGCTTGGAGGTGGTATATATCTTGGACACAAAACCATGGACTTATTCTGGAGAGTGGCCAGAATTCAGGAAGAAAACAGGAAAACTTAGGAAGTTATCACTGGTTGCCAACCAATAAGGTAAGCTACAGTTCATTTTAAATGGGGAAGGACGAATGCTGGGAAGCTTTCTAATAGACAGGAGACATCCATTGATGCTTTATCTATTCTAATGTCTACAACCACAGACACACTGGGATACACAGACCTAGAAATACTCGCCTTGTCAAACAACTTTCTAGTAACAGTCCACTCCAAACCAAACAAACCGACTTTAGTACCTATTCTCAGAACATGAGACAAAACCACAAACCCACAACCACACCCACAAAGGCACCTTCTTACCCCTAGTAGGTAGGTCTGTGACTATCTGGAGTGTCCTCTGATTGGTGGGGCATACAATGTTCCCCCAAAATGGCCTGTCCTAAGATCTGGTCTCCTTGGCCAACACTGTGAAGTTGTTAGGAGCCACTGGTGAGCCACTACCTGCTTTCTCAGGTAAAGCCCCACTTTAGAGCTTTCTTGCATTTGGCCTTCCTCACATCTGTAAGTACCAAGAAAGACTGAATCTGTCCTTGGTAAATCCAAAGAAGTGAGACAACTGGGACTGGTACTTGGACTGGCTCTGGGTGCCTGGCTTCCTGGATCCCAAGTTCAGAGAGTTCCATCACCCAGCAAGTGAGGTGAGGTCACTTCCTTCAGGAACTGAATGAGGTCACTTTCTTGGCAACAAATTTATCCAAACTGTTGATTTCAAGGGTCCCATTATATGGAGGCTGCCCCTACTTCCTGTGACACATTCACAATTTAGAATGATATATCAACCATAGTCACCCATGAACAGATCTCCACACAGTCCTGGTTTGGTCCATCTTCTCTACATTAAGAAGAGAAGCTGATTCAGACATAACCCTTTATCCTGACCATCTTGTTTGCCATGGAAGATGACTTTTGCTCACTCAGGTCCTTCATAGCTGCCTATATCTTCTCCAGGGATCATTTTTGCAGGGACCTTTGAGGTTCTCATTAGGTCTAATATCCCCTACATTCCTGTATTGCATGAACAACTCTTTCCCTGCTCTTTTGTAAAATTAGATTGAGGGAACAGTGTATGGTTATGATTAATAACATGTTCGGTGAGGGTTAGAAATCATTCTGCTATATGAATAATGGTATAAGGAACCTGCGATATGTATAAGAATATATAGGTGAAATGAATGTATGAAAATAGAAATCTAAGTAAGATTTGAAGCCCAGAAAGGCATTGGGGCCTTGATTGGGATAGGCATTGTTGAATTATGTTTTGCACAGATGTCTCAGATACATCGATATACAATGGCATAGGACCTTGTACCTTGGATGATTGAAAGTAGAAGAGAACATCCAGTCAAAAAGAAATAGTCGGTAGTGAAAGGTTAATAAAATAGGTACTTATCACTTCCTGTTTTTCTCTATGCTTAACAAAACTCTGTTGCAATCTTGTGAAAAATTTGCTAATCTTTTCCTAGAGTGTGCTGTTCCCAAACGCCAAACTGCAGAATGTACTCCCTCACTCGGTGTCACGCAAACCACCCACTCGCCCTTACCCATCAGTAAACTTTCCTCCCTTCCCTCTCCAAGGAAAGTATATAAGCTTTGTTGAAGCTGTGCTTCGGGCTCTCTTCTCTATTCAAGTGAGCTCTGAGGCCCAGCATGCTGGACCCCAAATAAACCCTTTGCTGTTTCATGAGACAGTCTCTTGGTGGTCTGTTCCTCCGACACTCACACGACATTTACATATTGAGGTTCCACAGAGTTCCAGCAGCAGGGGACGAGAGACCCCAACGGGCACCTCTCGGGGCAAGTAAGGGGCCTCTTTCTGGTTTCATGTTTCAGCTTAGGGCTTGGCAAAATCACTGGCGATGAAGAGCCTGAGCTCTCTCCCACAGTGACTGAGAGATGTGTCTCAGAGACACAGGCCGCGTCCCTGGGGTACGCCCCAGAGGACTCGGGAAATCAAGGAACAATTGTCTCCTCAACTCAGTGATATTTTCAGTTTCGGTATTTCCAGCCCATCGGATTTTGCCAGCTACTCATTCCTGGTCTCAGTGTTGGAGGTCCATTGCATGTCTTTATTGTCTTGTCTTGTCTGTGTCATGTGTCGTTGCTTTTACTGTTAGTGTACCTTTCATTATGGGACAGAGCACTTCAATGCCTCTGTCCCTGGCCCTTGATCACTGGACCAAAATCCGCTTAAGGGCTCAGAATCTTTCTTATTTAGTAAAACGCTGGACCTGGCAGACTCTCTGTTCCTCAGAATGACCCACGTTTGGAGTCGGATGGCCCGTAAAAGGATGTTTCTACTTCCTACTAATTTAAAAAGTCAGAGATATTGTCTTTCAGCTGGGGCCACATAGCCATCCTGATCAACAGCCATATATTTTAACTTGGCATGACCTCTGCAAATCTCCTTCTTCATGGGTGAAGCTTTTCCTTGCCCCTGCCCCCCGCTCCTACTCTTTCCCCCATGATCTCTCAAACCCTCTGCTCCTCCCCCTCCTCCACCCTCTGTTCTCCCTGAGTCACAAGATTTGACTCTACTGGAATCTCTTCCCCCTCCTTATCCCCTGCCATCGTCCACTAACCCACAACACCCTCTAAGTGATTCTACTTCTGCTGACTCAGCCTCTCTGCCATTGGAGGAAGCAAAGCCGGCCCAGCACCCTCCAGATAACTCCCTCGTGGCACACACATCCCCTCCTTCCCTGGAGGAAGATGGCCCGGCTAAATGAACTCACAGGCGGCAAATGATTGAAACCCTGGAACTCCCATGATGCACCCCTTCCGTCCCCATGGGCCAATGATTGATGATGGCCATGGGAGAAAAATGCAAGCTTACTAGTACTGGCCTTTCTCCTCTTCAGACCTATACAACTTAAAAAATTACAATCCCCCATTTTCTGAGGAACCCACCCGGCTCATAGGTCTGGTTGAGTCATTGATGTTTTCCCACCAGCCTACTTGGGATGACTGCCAACAACACCAAAGGACTATCTTCATGACAGAGGAACAAAAGAGAATCCTCCTGCAAGCTAGAAAAAAGTATCCTCAGACCAGATGGGCGACCAACACAACTTCCTAACTTAATCAAAGCCAGCATTCCCTTTAACCGACCCAACTGGGACCCCAACATCTTTGAAGGTAGGGAGAAACTGTCCCCTTATTACCGGGCTCTAATAGTGGGTTTCCAAGTGGCTGCTAGGCGACCAACTAATTTTGCCAAGGTAACAGAGATTACTAAGGGCCTGATGAATCTCCCTCTCTATGTTTCTAGAGAGAATTATGGAGACATATAGGAGATATACTCCTTTCGATTCTCAGGGGGAGGATCAAAAGGCATCTGTCATGATGGCCTTTATTGGGCAAGGTGCCCTGGATACTAAAAGAAAGTTACAACGCTTAGATGGATTACAAGATATGACTTTGAGAGATTTAGTCAGAGAAGCCGAGAAGGCATACTATAAGAGAGAAACTGAGGAAGAGAAGGGAGCAAAGGGAGGATAAAAGAAACAAACACAGACTAAGGCATTGACTAAGGTCCTGGTCACAACAAAAAATAGGCCAGAAATTAAGAAACAGGGAGACAGGAAGGGATACCTGGGCCCAGGCCAGAGACCACCCCTGGCCTCAGATCAATGTGATTACTGTAAAGAAAAAGGACACTGGGCCAAAGAGTGCCCCAGAAATAGACAGCCACACCAGCCAGGCATTCTGACTCTGGAGGATGACTACGAAAGTAGGGGCTACGATCCCCTCGCTGAGTTAAGCGTAACTTGAAGTGGAGGGGACCCCAGTAAACTTTGAAGTGAATACAGGGGCAATATACTCAGCCCTCAAGGCCACATTTGGCCCACTATTAAATAAAAAGTCTCTAGTTCAAGGGGCTAATGGCAGTAAATATTGGGCATAGACAACTAAGAGTACCATGGACCTGGGGAAAGGAAAAAATCCATCACTCCTTCCTAGTAATCCCAGAATGCCCAGCCCCATTGATGGGCAGAGATCTGCTCACCATGGTCCACGCCAAAATAACCTTTAACCCTGAAAGCCCCCAAGTGGAATTTCTAAATCCTTCAGTAAAAATTCCTATAGTCATGGCTCCAACTATGTCAGTAGAAACTGTACATCAACTCACTCGCTTTGGTTCAAAGAAACTGCAGGAATTCCTGAAGGATCAAGAACAGAGTTTTAAACTAACTGACTCACAAGAAAAGGAAATAACAGAATGGTTAACAAAAGTCTGTCAGTTCCATCAATTGGTTAATGCTTACCCTTACAAGCTTCCTTCAGGAATGCGCCTATGAGGAACCAGACCAGGACAATTTTGGGAAGTGGATTTTACTGAAATTAAGCCAGCAAGGTATGGACTTAAATATCTCCTAGTCTTTGTAGATACATTTTCAGGATGGATTGAAGCAGTCCCCACAAAAAAAAAAAGAAAAGAAAGAAAGAAAGAAACAGCAAAAACGATGGCCAAGAATATCCTAGAAGATATTTTTCCAAGATACGGCCTGCGTAATGTAATAGGGTCTGATAATGGACTGGTGTTCATGGCCCCGGTAAGTCAAGGGTTAGCCAGGACCCTGAGGATTAATTGTAAGTTACATTGTGCTTATCGACCCCAGAGTTCAGGACAGGTAGAAAGAGTGAATAGAACCATTAAACAGACCTGACCGAAATTAAGCTTAGAGACCAGCATAAAAGATTGGACTATGCTCCTGCCTTCTGCAATGTTGCATGCAAGAAATACTCCCTCTGTTTCTTTGTGTAATCACACCCCCTTTGAAATTCTCTATTGTGCACCTCCTCCCGTAAGGGACCTAACCCCACTCTAAGACCTAATGATCCCTTCCACACCCCCTTGCTTGAGAGACTTAAAGCACTTGAAAGAACTAAGAAATACCTGTGAAAACAGCTGGCCACTGCCTACCAACCTGGGGAGGAGGGGATTCCACATCGATATCAAGTAACAGACTTCATCGACGTAAGACGACATCAGGTGTCATCCCTGGAACCCCGCTGGAAAGGACCATAGCAGGTGCTACTTATAACACCTACAGTAGTAATGGTAGACGGAATCACTTCCTGGATCCATGCCTGTCATCTCAAGCCTGTGCCCTGTCCAGACTCTGGCTAGAAACTGAAAAAGACTGGTAACCCTTTAAAATTGCGTATTCGCCATGTGGATAAGGCTCTATACTCTCCCATTTACCACCAGTAGTCCTAACCCTCATCAGTCCGTTCAGCAGAGATGGGTGATCACAAATCCTACTGGAAAATAAGTATAATATATCTCGCATACAGCCCCCTTAGGATCTGGTGGCCATCTCTCCATACAGACATTTGTCAGCTGGCTATAGCTCTTTCCTATTGGTATATCCCTGATGAAGAGGATCCCACTAAAATTCCATTAAATGCCTTCTGTACCATAGATAATGGAAACAAACCTTATGGATGTAGGGACACGTGAGCCAGATGCAGGTTGGCTAGCCTAGATTGCTATGTTTGCCCAGCAGACTATCAAAGCCACAAACAGTCACGGCTGTGTGGGGGAAAAGCTGACTTCTTCTATATGTCATGGGAATGTGAACATACAGGGGCTGCCTGATGGAACCCAAACTCCTCATCAAATTCAGTACAGAGCATTGGCCATACTACCAATTAGATAACCAAAACCGATGGCCCCCAGAGGGGTCTCCAGATCCTCAAATTCTGCGTGAACTTTTTAACTTCTGCAAGTGCTCAAAAGGGTGAAAGGCGATTCCCCTATGTGGAAGCCTTTTCCCTCCTTCACTCACATCCTGAACTATGCTTCTCCAAAAGATCCTCACCCTCAGCCTTCTGCTCCAGACTCTCTGCTGTCATTCCCACCTCAGCAAACTGATTTCTCCCCTCCAATTACTAGATGAAAAGCCCAAACCTCCGCCGGTTCTCAGACCACTGCCCCCTTGCTGAGGTAGCAGGTACTGAGGTACCCCTTCACCCACTCATTCCTCTCTTCTCCTGTCAGTGCCACACCGGGTCCCACCAGGTCCTCTTACCAGCTAACCAAAAGCTCAAACCAGCTGAGGAGAGCCCTCAGACCCTTATCCAAGATGTAATAAAAATGGCCTTTAATGTTGCTTTGTCAATACTGAAAACAGGTTTCTAAGTTTTTGAAAGTCCCTCACAGGATTTTGGGATACTCACTCCCGTCTTCCCCTCTACTCTACCTGTTCTACTGCTCACGTTTTTGTTGCCTGGAAAATCCCAAACCCGTTTCCCATTATTCTTTTACATCTCTCCTTCATCATTCTCAGATCCTCGGAGGTGCTCTCAGCCCCACCTTCCCCGTCTTCCCCCGCTGTACCAGGCCCACCGAAAAGTCTTAACTGACCTTCTCCAGAAGTCTTCACCATGGCTGACTTTAAAACTTTCAGCAAGAGAGTCCCTATAAAAGAGTTCAATGTAGATAAATTTTCTTTATTCATGTTGCCCTGTTCCACTTGGCCACTGCCTAAAAAACTCAGCACTTCTCAGCTAGACACCCCCTTACTAGTTTTTCACAAAATATGAGAAAAAGGCCTCTGGCCTTGAGGTGGGGCTTCACAGAAATGGCTACATTTCTACAATAAAGAAGTTAAAATTGGGCTCCATTGTAACAGCTGGCAGGGGGAAAAAAGAAAGGGAAGAAAAATCTCTCCCTCTCCCAGGTGTCCTTGATAAGTTAACTTGCCCAGAACAGAGGAAAAAAAAGAAACAAAAACTGCTTTTTGTGATCTTCTGCAGACTGTGAACTTCTGAGCCCCTTCCCTTATATGTTGGGTACGAAATTCTGAAACTATCTAAACTTGTTGTTCAGGGGATTAATTGATTACAACAGAAGCAGTGCCCTCTGAATCCATTTGCAACCAAATAGGACTGTTTCCCTGTCTTCCATGCTATCTTAGGTGCCTTGCCTTGTCCTTCCCTACAACAGTATAATTCTATATACTTAAACATTGTTTATGTTTTCATGAAATGGTTAACCAATGTGATTAATTGAAGTTGTTTCACAGAGTGCACTGTCATGACGCAGGTTCATTTAAAGATCATATAGGGGGGCATACAACCCGGTTAAGCTGAAAACATATATCCTCACTTTAGCCATATATTAGGAATAGGGGTTTCTGCAGTGGTGGGTACAGGAACAACTGCCCTGGTCCATGGGACACAACAAGTGACCCAATTAGAAGCAGCAATAGACCAATAAATAAAGATATTAGAAACCTCCATCACAGCTTTGCAGGAATCTTTTACCTCTCTACCTGAAGTTGTTTTAGAGAACAGTCGAGGGTTGGATCTCCTCTTCATGAGAGAAGAGGGCCTTTGTGCTGCATTGAGGGAAGAATGTTGCTTTTATGCCGACCATACGGGAGTTGTTAAAAAAAAAAAAAAATCTATGAGTAAATTAAAAAGACGCCTTGAAGAGCATCAACGAGAGAGAGAGAGGCCCAAAAGGGTGGTTTGAGTCTTTGTTCACACAGTCTCCCTGGTCAACTATGCTTTTATCAACCCTGGCCAATCCAAGAATCCTTATATTATTGCTCACTATAAAACCCTGTTTGCTCAACCGTGTAATTTCTTTTCTCCAAGCTCAAATTGGTCAAGTTAAACATATGGCAATACCCCACTAGCAGACATAGAATTTAAACGTCCCTATGATCACTTTTATGATTAAAAGGATCCAGAAGAAGAAGTGGGGAATGAAAGGTTAATAAAATAGGTACTTGTCACTTCCTGTTTTTCTGTATGCTTAGAAAAACACTGTTGAAATATTGACAACTGTTTTCTAATCTTGTTCCCAGAATGTGCTGTCCCCAATTGCCAAATTGCAGAATGTATTCCCTCACCCGGTTGCTCGCAGACCGACCACTCGCCCTGACCCATCAATAAACTTCTCTCCCTGCAGCCTCCAAGGAAAGTATAAAAGATCAGCTTAAGCTGTTCTCAGGGCTCTCTGATCTATTCAAGGGAGCTTTGAGCCCCAGTATGCTGGACCGCCAATAAACCCTTAGCTGTTGCATAGTACAGTCTTTTGGTGGTCTCTTCCTCTTACGCTTGCCGGAATATTATTGGATGATTGAATGTAGAAGAGAACATCCTGTCAAAAAGGGATAGTCGGTAGGATTAGGAAGATAGTGGGTAGGCTTAGGAAGACGAGTGAGTATAGGATTTGGAACAAAAGTTCTTTAGCAATAGGGTTTCAGTTAGAGAGTGAAGTTAAATGTTAGCACAAGTGAAGAGTCAGTCACAATGATGAACTGGGGAAAATATGTAGGAAAGCAGATATCAATAGAGACATTACGAAATCAAGCAAAGTATAAAGTGAGTCATAGGATTAGACATTTTCAAGAGGGTTGAGGTTGAACACATAATCTTAGGAAGAAACAAATATGTAGTCACCAATAGGATTGACATTTGAGAGCATTAGGAAACCTGGACATGGATGTTTTAAGTAATCCATGTTCACTTTCCATTTAGGCTTTGGTACAATCATAAGCCTGACATTTGCATTTTGTGTCCAAATATTACTGTGATTAAATGTATATATAGATCAGGTGACATGAGTATTTCTTCCATCATTTCTGGGAGCAATACTTTGAAGACGTATAATTCATATTGGGGAATCAAAGAAGTTTACCTTGAGTCTATGAATATAGAGATAATGCATGAACAGACATTACTGTGAATAAATAATATAACTGGTTCCACTTTAAATAATGGCTTAAATTGATATCTGAAAACTTATGTGAAATTTTATATTGATATACAATCATTTATTTCAACCAGTTATACAACTAATGGTAATATTAGGGTTATGGTTTATCATGAAGCTGTGTGAGTTTTGCTAAAAAAGTGATTATGGAAATCAAAAATAATGTGTGTGGAAAGAAGTCTCATGAAAAGTCAAGCCAAGAAATATGGAGGAATACATGTGTTCTGAAGCAGGAAGTGATTGAAAGTCAAACAAATGCTTAAAAATTTGCTAACTAGTGGATGAAATGTATATATATCCTATGATGTGCATAAACTGAAGAAATACTAATGTACCAGTGTTGAATAAAAATGAACGTCAAACTACACATCATGTCCCATAGGAATCTACTTGAATTGATGTTAAACTGGGTCAGTTACTGTAGAAATATTAGGATTTGTATGCACCATTCACTGAAATTAGTTTTCAGTACTAGGAAACAAATATATATGTCAGGTGGATGAATATTTCTGAGAATAATCTGGTGAAAAGTTGATTATAAATCCAAATATATGAATATGAATGAATTTAGAGAGTGTATAATAAGAAACATTTTTCATATTTTGAAAAATCTTGAGAATATATATATATATATATATATATATATATATATATATATATATATATACACACACATATACACAAACACACACACAGAGAGACATTAAAAATAGCAATATATATTGCAATGGAAATTCACCATGAAATATATATCATCCACAGATTCAAAAATATTCATTTCTCTAAACATGGACTTATGCATAATGTTGTTCAACTACGAAGCTGACCAATAGGTTGAATTTTCAGTTCCAACAGCGTTTAGGAGGAGTAGTCTCTTCTCACAATTTGTATCTGCCACCTAACAAAAATGTACGTGTTATAACAGGTAGGATTCTATATGTGCATATAAAAAAAACATGTGCTGAATAGGCTACAGAGAATGGAGACAGGAATTTGTTGAGAGCCACAGCTGAAGGTGCCCTAGCAAGCTTCCAACTGCCAGAAAAATTCCAGCTGCCTGCTGATTATTGGCTCACAGAGGCCCCAGCAACATCTAGCTGATTGGCTACTCTGTGGTGATGCTCATTGGGCTGTTTCCCTGCCCTTTCAGACCATGGAGCTGCTCATTGGGGGACTTTTTTGGCTCCACCCACGATGACCCAGCAAATCGACCTCAAGCGCAGGAGGTTTGTGGGAGGTGGAGAGGTTTGTGGGTGTGAGAGAGACTTTACAAGGAAGCCAGTTGTGGATGTTAGCCTCTGGGAGTTTTTCCTGAGGGGCTGTTTTGTTTGGCGTGTGTGGTTCTAAAAATAAAGTTTGTTTCTTTTGACAAGTGGCTGCTGAATCGTGCGTAGCCAGACTGCAGCATTTGGTGGCACGAACGGGGATTGACTGAGGGTAAGTGATAAGGTAAACTGCTCGACCCTGAGAGCAGGGCGAGAGGATGGGTAGCCATTTTAGGATTCCTCTTTTGTTTTGCTTCACGTTTATTTTAAGTTGCCTGTCCCTGGAGATGAGTTAAACGAAAGAAAAACCACTCAAATCTGAGGAAAAACTATTTATGTCTGAGGAACAGATTGGGATAAAGGTCGGATGCACATGTCAGGAGGATAGAAAGGCCATAATGACTTTTTGTTGTTCACTTTTTATTTCATTCTGTCTCGTTTTTTTTTTTTTTTCTTTTTTGCGTTATCTTGTTGGGTTTCATTAAAGTAGAAATACGGGATCAGAAATTAGTAAAAAACAAACTGAAATAGTGTTAAGGAAATTGTTACAGGAAGGAGGCATCTCACTAAAATCAGGGAAAGTCAGGGCATACGTTGATACAATATAAAAATGTAGCCCATGTCTTTTAAAGTAAGAGTTATTAAATTTACCACAATGGAACCATCATGGTGAAGATTTAAAAAGAATAGAAAAGAACAGTCCAGGGACTCTGCCAGTTGGCACATTGCCATTGTGGTCTTTCATATCTGTTTTGCTTAGTCCAAAGCCTTCAGTTCAGACAAAGATAGAGGAACAAAGCTTAGAGCAGAAAAAGCCATCAGGGGAAAAGTTACAAAAGGACGCTGCTACTAACAACCTTCTATCATCAGAGGGTGTAAGTGTCCAACCAACAGTGCCACCTCTAAAGGAGACTGTTACTAACACCTTTCTATTCTGTAATTAATTTATTTTCCAATAGTCAGTATATATTTAATGCTATAGTATCCCTTGAAGGTGCTGGTAGGATTTCCCCTTCAGTACTGTTTTCTCTTTGCTTTCCAATATACAAAGTCTAATCTGGGACAGAAAAGATCCATTCTTTATAAGACGTATCTGGGCACATACAGGATTGCCTGGAGCCCTTAGTTTGGGCAATGATTTAGCAGATAAAACTACACATGACATATATTCATATTTTCTCTACACTAGAAGAAGCTACAAATTTTCAAAAAAGTTCCATGTCAATGCTAATACTTTACAAAAGCGTTTTGAAATAACTAAGGAACAAGATAGACAAATAATAAAACAATGTCAAAATTGTGTGACCATTTTACCACAAGTTAATCCTGAAGTCAATCCGAGAGGATTGATACCTAACCATATTTGGCAGATGGACGTCACACACTTGCCAGAATTTGGAAAATTAAAATATTTGCATGTTACAGTTAACACTTCTTCTGGATTTTTGATGGGCTCCCTTCATGCCGGAGAAAAAACTAAAGATGTTATACCTCATTGCTTAAAAAATTTTGCCACTGTGGGCGTTCCAAAACAGTTAAAAACAGATAATGCCCCTGGTTATTCTTCTACCTCTTTTAAACAATTTTGCTCATCATTTGGCATAACTCATATAACAGGAATCCCATACAATCCACAGGGAAAAGGCATAGTTGAAAGAGCACATCAAACTATTAAAATGTACTTATTAAAGCAAAAATACGGAATTGGGAAGGGGTATATATTTCCCAAAGATAAACTTAAAATAACCATTTTTACTCTAAACTTTTTACATTTGGATTCATGAGTACTTAGTGCTGCAGAAAGGCATATGTGTCCAAAAAATGTGCATAAGCTCAAGGTACTTTGGAAGGCTATTCTAACAGGACAATGGAAAGGTCCTGACCCAGTAATTGTGTGGAGTCCAGGGTCTGTTTTTGTGTTTCCACAGGAAGAACAGCAGCCGATTTGGATTCCGGAGAGATTAACTAAAGTCCTGACCAAGTGATAGTCTGGAGTCGAGGGTCTGTTTGTGTGTTTCCACAGGAAGAACAGCACCGATTTGGATTCCAGAGAGATTAACTAAACTGATTTGTATAGACCAAAAAGAAGATGATTTGGCTCAAATCCATAACAGCTGGTATCCAAAACTCCAGTCTGGCTATCCTTACATCTGCGACAGAACCAGGATGCTTTTTTCAATATCAATTTTATTATTGCCCTTTCCCACAACATGAAGTTCTATTTTGTGTTTTTGAGCTAATGCAGACCTAGGTTACTGTTTTGCTGATCATTTCTATTTTTTGACTATAATTTTTTAAACATTCCAATGGTGATTTCACCTGTAAAAAGTTATAAGGCCTTTACTATTATGTAATGTGTTGTATGTATTATATTATGTTTGCACACTTGTGTTTTGTGTCATATGTTTGAATGTACATATGTCCATACATCATATATGATGTGCGCTCATGAAAAAATGGATCCAAATATTTTTTTTTTTATTCACGTGTTTTAAATGTTTTAATTTAAATTGGGTAAACATCTGTTGAGGAGTGTTTTAATATGTGAACAAAAAAGGACGTTAACAGAACTGTATGTTTACTTTCACCTTTTCTTTTCATTATATTGAATAATTCTCTTCAAGATAATGTAAATTGTTAAGAAAATGGTTTTTTAGTACCTTTTAGAATGATACATAATTTTTTTTATCCATTATTGCCAGAATTCCTATCTTCATCCCAGTGTCGGTGAAGACAAAGATAAAACCATTCTACAGATTGTGCAATAGCCATCACTGAACTGTTTGCAGAACTTGCCTGGACTATGTATCACTTGTGTGCATTTTGAACTATCTGTTGGTGCAGCGACTTGTGGTAGTGTTGGGGTATTTATGCTTATGCTGTCATTGGTGGTACAATTTTTCCAAAAGGAGCCATCAACTGGCTTGGTGTATCTTCCCTTTTCTCACTTTGTAGAGGTCAGGAACCTTACAGAGGAAGGCGAAAGACTTCATCCGCAATGACTGCTCTTTGGCCATTTTGGTTTTGGATGCACACATGGGATCTTTCTTTAGATCCATCAGGTGCTGAGAATATTATCAACAGCCTCACACAGGGCTAAGACACTGATTCAGACACATCCCTTTCCAAAGCAATTAAGCAAAGAGCCACAGGTGATGCCCATTCATTTCCATTTGAAAACTGTTTTCTTCAGGTTTCACAAAGGGGTGTCCTGAGGCAAAGAACATCCTTACATTCAAGGAAACAGAACAACAGTTAAGGAAAAGGCCCAAAGTAGGATTTCTCCACTGAGACTTTACATTTCAAACTGATATCTGAGTTTTCTGTGATGTTTGCCATTCCCTTCAGCTATCCATTACATGGCCATGTCACAGAGCTTGGAGGTGGTACATATCTTGGACACAAAACCATGAGCCTCTTCTGGAGAGTGGCCAGAATTCAGGAAGAAAACGGCAACTTAGGAAATTAGCAGGTGTTGCCCATTGATAAGGCAAGCCACAGTCCATTCATAAATTGTGCAGGATGAATGCTGGGAAGCTTTCTACTAGACAGGATACATCCATTGAATCATTCTCTTTTCTAAAGTCTACAACCACGGACACATTGGGATACACAGACATAGAAACACTCACCTTGTGAAATGACTTATTAAAAACAGTTCACTCCAAACCAAACAAACCACCTTTCCTACATATTCTCAGAACATCAGACAAACCAAAAACCCACACCCACACCCACAAAGGCACCTCCTTCCCCAAAATGGGTCTGTGACTATCCGAAGTGTTCTCTGACTGGTGGACCACATTGTGTTCCCCTGAAATGGCCTGTCCTGTATCAGATTAGGTCTCCTTGGCCAACTCTGTGAAGTTGTCAGTAGCCAGAGGTGAGCTCCTACCTACTTGCTCAGGAAAGGCCCCTCTTCAGAGCTCTCCTGGTATTTGGCCTTTCTCACATCAGTAGGAATCAAGAAAGAATTACTCTGTCTTTGGAAAATCCAAACAATTGAGAACACTGGGACTGGGACTGGGACTGGCTCTGGGTTCCTGGCTTCCTAGATACCAAGTTCAGAGAGTTCCATCACCAAGGAATTGACTTTAGTCACTTCCTTTAGGAACTGAATGAGTTCACTGCCTTGGCAACCACTTTGACCTAACATTTTATTCCAAAAGTCCCATGAGATGGAGGCTGGCTCTGCTTCCTCTGACACTTTCACAAGTTTGAATGGTATGTCAACCATAGGCACCCAGGGACAGCTCTCCACACAGGCCTGGTTTGGTCCATCTTCTCTACATTAAGAAAAGAGAGGCTGATTCAGACATATCCCTTCATCCTGACCAGGTTGTTTGCCTGTAAGATGATGTTTGCTCTCTCAGGTCTTTCACAGCTGCCTACAACTTATCCAGGGATCATTTCTGTATGGACATTCGAGGTTCTCAACTGGTGGAAGATCACCTACATTCCTGTATTGAAATACCAACTCCATCCCTGCTCTTCTAAAAAGTTAGATTGAGGGAACAGTGTATGATTAGGGTTAATAACAGGTTCAATTTTGGTTAGGAATCATTCTGAGGGTTGAATAATGGTATTGGGAACCTGCGATATTTACAAGAATATATAGGGGATATATAAGTATGAAAACAGAAATCTTGGTAAGATTTGAAGCCCAGAAGGGCATTGGGCACTTGATTTACGTTCTGAACAGATGTCTCAGATAAATCGATATACAATGGCATAGAACCATGTACCATGGATGATTGAATGTAGAAGAGAACATGCAGTCAAAAAGGAATAGTCGGTAGGATCAGGAGATAGTCATTAGTTTTAGGAAGAAGAGTGAGTATAGGATTTGGAACAAAATTCTTTAGCAATAGGGTTTCGGTTAGAGAGTAAATGTAAATGTCAGCATATGTGAAGTGTCAGTCACGATGATGAACTGGGCAAAATATGTAGGAAAGCTGATATCAATAAAGACTTTAGGAAATCAGGCAAAGTATAAAGTGAGTCACAAGATTAGACATTTTTAACAGGGTTGAGTTTGAATATATAATCTTAGGAAGAAAAAAATATGTAGTCACCAGTAGAATTGAAATTTGAGAGCATTAGGAAACCTGGACATCGATGTTTTCAGTAATCCATGTTCACTTTCCATTTAGACTTTGGTACATCATAAGTGTCATCTTTGTGTTTAGTCTCCAGAATATTACTGTGATAAAATGTATATGTAGATCAGGTGACACGAGTATTTCTTCCACCATTTCTGGGAGCAACATTTTGAAGACGTATGAATTAGAATTGGGGGGAAAAAAAGAGGTGTATTCTGTTTCTATGAATATAGAGATAATGCATGAAGAGACCATATGGTGAATAAATAATATAACTGGTGCCACATTAAATAATGGATTGAATTGATATCTGAAAATATATAAGAATTCTTATATTGATATAAAATCATTCATTACAACCAGTTATACATCTAATGGTAATAATAGGGTTATTTTTTTATGAAGAGTGTGTGAGTTTTGCTTCAAAAGTGATTATGGAAAACGAAAATAATGTGTTTGGAAAGAAGTCTCATTAAAAGTCCAGTCAAGAAACATGGAGAAATACATGTGTTCTGAAACAGGAAGTGATTGAAAGTGAAACAAATGCCTATTAATTTGCTAACAAGTGTGTGAAATATATATCCCATGATGTGAATAAACTGAAGAAATAGTAATGTACCAGTGATGAATATAAATGAACATCAAAATACACATCATGTCCCATAGGAATCTACTTGCATTGATTTTAAGATGGGTAAGTTACTGTAGAAATATTAGGATTTGTGTGCACCATTCACTGAATTTAGTTTTCAGTACTAGGAAACAAATATGTATTTCAGGTGGATGAATATTTCTGAGATTAATCTTGTGAAAAGTTGATTAGAAATCCACATAGATGAACATGAATGAATTTAGGCAGTGCATAATAAGATGCAAATATTTCATATTTTGAAAATTTTGGAGAATATATATATATATATATATATATATATATATATATATATATATATATACACAAAACCCACATAGAGAAATTAAATAGTAGAAATATATATGACAATCAAAATTCATTGTGAAATATATATGCTCCACAGATCCAAAAATATTCATTTTACTGAACATAGATTTATATATAATGTTGTTCAACCAGGAAGCTCACCCATAAGTTGAATTTTCAGTTCCAACAGTGTTTATGAGGAGTGATTTATTCTCACAATTTGTATCTTCCAAGTCAGATACCTCACAAAAATGTACATGTGATACCAGTTAGGATTCTATATGTGCTTATAAAAATACATGTGCTGAATAGGCTACAGAGAAAGGGAGACAGGAATTCACATATTTGTTAACTTTAAAATCACATGGAGAACTATTTCAACAAAAAGTTGACTACATTTATAACTCCTGACCTATATAATGCAAAAAGCAGGTCCAAAAATACACCAGGCCTCCTCTGAACTGCTTGTATTTCTATTCTGTTTGGGTTATTTTTCTCCATCATATTAGGATTAGTAGTGAGAGTCTAGTAGGGTATAGGTTAGTGTCAGGGATTCAGTATTTCGAATGGAAATTTGGAAAATGAATCCAAAGTGTATGCAAATATGTGCTACACAAAAATCTTTCCACTTTCATCCAGAACAATGCCTTGACAATACCTTCGCCCCAAGTAAGACACAATTAGAGGAAAAGAGTTAGAAAATCTGTGAATACATAAGTGGAATGGAAAATTCTCATGAGTTTACAACCTTGGAGGTGGTAGAGGAGTTTCCAAAAGTAAGGGATAGTGTAAACACTCCACAAACGTGGAGCTCTGCTGGCCTAAAGACTTCTTGAGAAACTGCTTCTGTGGTTGGGCACTTGAAATATATTTTGTTGTACGGAGCTTTAGCTTCCTTTCTAGTGAGTCCATCAAAGATGGGTCTGCATCTATGTGTCACCTAGAGGACATGGTTTCTGATTTTCCAATGAATATGAGGCAAGAGTGCTGAATTCTCTCTTTGGAGTTCAATTGTGGCAACAGGGGGCTAAGTGGTCTCCACTCTGTGGACTGTGAAGCCATTTGGAATTCCTCCAATGTTTGTGGTGTTTATTGCTGCTGCACTGGATGTTTGGTATGTGCTTCACGAAATACAAGGAATCAACAAGGACACAGTGCTGTAGGGAGGTCTGTCATGTGTGGTGGGACAGAGTCTGCAGAAGAAAGCACCCACCAGGCTTCAATCTCACATAGCTTGCCCCCTTGAGCATAGCAACCGGATTCTGAATATTGCCCTGAAACCTCTGCATATAACAAGATGCCTTTACATATAAGGGTCTGCTGGCTGCACCATGTCAGTCACAAGCCATTTGGAATCCAATGGCAGATCCCCATGGCCCCACCAGAGATGTTTTATCACACACCTGCACACCACTGCTCTAGGCCCACTAGTCAGCAGGCTCCAACTTTCTGGCATCTCTGTTCTACACCATATCATGAAACCCAGTCTATCAACGCACTGTCTGGTACACTCATGATCAGCAACAGGACATCCAAATGTTCTCCAGTGCCACCTGTTCATGGGAATTTAAAAAATTTCATGGTATTTATCTAGCCATTTTTCAAGGATGTAGTTGGAGGCACTGTGGGTTTCAATTCATTCTGGAACCATTAAATGTGAGAAAGTTCATTTCAAAGAAAGCTCTGGAGAGGTATCACAGGCAAGGCTTCCCAATGAGTGGCCAAAATGTCACATGAAGGCAGGGCTTTGAGGTCTACAAGGTGAGGTCCATGTGTGTTTTGCCTCTCAAGTACAGATGCCAAGTTTTTCAGAATTAAATCATGTGATATCCTGGCTGATATTCCCAGTGCTCTGTGGAAAGCCACTCTGGCCCTAGAAAAGTTTGCAAGGGCAACTCTTATGTGTGGCCTCCTAAGATCAAACACAATTCATGGCAATACTTCTCTGAGTTCAGTTCCAGAGTTCAGTCTCTAAGAGGAATCACACCAGAGTTCAAGACCAGGTGGACCAAATCATCACTTCTAACTGCCACACAAATGACCACAATTAAAACCAAAACACTCCCACGTATCCCTCATCTTCGTCCATATAGGCACTCATCATAAACTCTGGCTGGTGTTTTCCATGAGTTGTGCATCTCAGGAAAGTGTCGAAAATAAGCTCCCTTGCCACTCATTTGCCTAAAGTCAGGGTGGCCTTGACACCCTTCGTGTGAACCAGGAGTGATCAAATTGGCCTGCCATTAATACTGATCTGCTTCTCCAATTTGAGGCCTACTGACGGTCAGGTATAGATTCTTCATGTAATTTGGAGTCATGAGAAAACCCAAGCACTTCTGCTGGGCTTTTAAGAACTCATTTGACCCAAAGGATCCCTATTCTCATTTGATGGAATTCAGGAACCTAACAGAGGAAGGCAAGAGACTTCACCCACAATGACTGCACTTTTTGCCATTTTGGTTTTGGATGCATACGTGGGATCTTTATTTAGATCAATCAGGTGCTGAGAATCTAAGCCACAGCCTCACAAAGGGCCAAGAGGCTGATTCAGACACATCTCTTTCCAAAGCAATTAAGCAAAGAGCCACAGGTGATGCTCATTCATTTCCATTTAAAAACATTTTTATTCAGACTTCAGAAAGGGGTGGCCTGAGGAAAAGACCTTCCTAACATTCAGGGCAACAGAACAATAGGTAAGCAAATGGCCCAAAGCAGGGTTTCTCCACTGAGACTTTCCTGGTCACACTGATATCTAAGTTTTCTGAGATGCTCGCTATTCTCTTCAGCTATCCAGTACATGGCCATGTGACAGATTATTTAGGTGGTACATATCTTGAACAAAATACCATGAGCCTATTCTTTAGTGGGGCCAGAATTCAGGAGGAAAACAGAAACTTAGGAGGATAGCAGGTGTTGCACATCAATAAGCCTGCCACACTCTTTTCATAAATTAGGCAGGATGAATTCTGAAAAGCTGCCTACTAGACAGGAAACATCCATTGATGCATTCTCTTTTTTAATGTCTACATCCACAGACACAGTGTGATACACAGACATAGAAACACTCACCTTGTCAAACGACATTCTAGAAACAGTCCAGTCCAAACCAAACAAACCGCTTTTTCTACCTGTTCTTAGAACATGAGACAAAACCACAAACTCACACGCACACCCACAAAGGCACCTCATTCCCCCAAGTAGGTCTGTGACTATATGGAATGTCCTCTGACGGCGGGCCATACTATCTTTCTCTGAAATTGCCTGTCCTGTCTCAGATCTGGTCCTTTGGCCAACTCTCTGAGGTTGTCAGTAGCCAGTGGTGAGCGACTACCTGCTTTTTAAGCACAGGACCATCTTCAGAGCTTTCCGGGCATTTGCCCAGCCTCAAATCAGTAGATACCAAGAATGACTGACCCTGTCCTTGGTAAATCCAAACAAGTGAGCCCACTGGGAGTGGGACTGGGAATGGCTCAGGGTGCCTGCTTCCTGGATCCCAAGTTCAGAGAGTTCCATCACCAAGAAAGTTAGGTAGGTCAATTCCTTCAGGAACTGAATGAGGTCACTGCATTGACAAACACTTTGTCCTAACAGTTGCTTCCAAGAGTCTCATGAGATAGAGGCTGCCCCTAGTTCCTGTGACACTTTCACAAGTTAGAATTGCATATCAACCATAGGCACCCGGGAATAGCTCTCCACACATGTCTCATTTGGTCCATCTTCTCTACATTAAGAATAGAGAGGCAGATTCAGAGACATCCCTTCATCCTGACCAGGGTTTTTGCCATGGAAGATGATTTTGCTCTCTTAGGTCTTTCATAGCTGCCTACATCTTATCCAGGGATAATTTTTGCATGAACCTTTGAGGTTCTCAGCAGGTGGAAGATCCCCTATATTCCTGTATTGTAAGACCAACTCTGTCCCTGCTCTTTTATAAAGTTATATTGAGGGAACAGTGTATGATTAGGGTTAATAACAGGTTTGATTTGGGTTAGGTATCATTCTGCGAGATGAATAATGGTATTGGAAACCTGCGATATTTACAACAATATACAGGTGAAATAAGTTTGAAAACAGAAATCTAGGTAAGATTTGAAGCCCATTAAGGCATTACGCCCTTGAGTTGGTTACATAGATTTGAATTATATTCTGCACAGACATCTCAGATAAATCGAGATACAATGGCATAGAACCTTGTACTTTGGATGATTGAATGTCGAAGAGAACATCCAGTCAAAAAGGGATAGTCGGTATGATTAGGAAGATAGTTGGTAGGTTTAGAAAGAAGAGTGAGTATAGAAGTGGGACCGAAAGTTCTTTAGAATTAGAGTTTTGGGTAGAGGGTGAATGTAAATGTCAGCATATGTGAAGAGTCAGTCAAAATAATGAACTGGAATAAAACGTAGATAAGAAGATATCAATAGAGACATATGTAAATCAGGCAAAGTATAAAGTGAGTGATAGGATTAGAAATTTTGAACAGGATTGAGGTTGAATATATAGTCTTAGGAAGAAACAAATATGTAGTCACCAATAGGATTGACATTTGAGAGCATTAGGCAACCTGGACATGGATGTTTTTAGTAATCCATGCTCACTCTCCATTTAGGCCTTGGTAAAATCATAAGTGTGACCCCTGCTTTTTGTGTCCAGAATATTACTGTGAAAAAATGCATATGTAGATCAGGTGACATGAGTATTTTTACCACCAATTCTGGGAGCAACATTTTGAAGATGAATAAATTAGTATTGCGGTCACAAATAGATGTACCCTGTGTCTATGAAAATAGAGATAATGCATGGATAGACCATACTGTGAATTAATAATATAACTGGTTCCAACTTTAAATAATGGATTGATTTGATATCTGAAAATATACAGGAAATCTTATATTGATATACAATCATTCATTCCAACCAATTATTCATCTAATGGTAATATTAGGGTTATGGTTTATCATGAAGAGTGTGTGAGTTTTGTTTCAAAATGATTATGGAATTCGAAAATAATGTGTTTGAAAAGAAGTCTCATGAAAAGACCAGTCAAGAAACCTGGAGAAATACATGTGTTGTGAAGCAGGAAATGATTTGAAGTGAATCAAATGTCTACAAATTTGTGAACCTGTGTATGAAATATGTATTTTATGATGTTCATAAACTGAAGAAGTAGCAATTTACTAGTGTTGAATAAAATGAACTTCAAAATACACACCATGTCCCATAGGAATCTACTTGCATTGAATAAAACTGCGTCAGTTACTGTAGAAATATTAGGATTGTATGCACCATTCATTGAAGTTAGTTTTCAGTACTAGGAAACAAATATGTATTTCAGGTGGATGAATATTTCTCATAATGATCTTGTGAAAAGTTGATTATAAATCCACATACATGAACATGAATGAATTTAGGTAGTGTATATAAGACACACATATTTCATATTTTGAAAAATTTAGAGAGTGTGTGTATATAGATAGATAGATAGATAGATAGATAGATAAATAGATAGATATACACACACACAAAACACACAGAGAGGCAATTAAAAGTAGCAATATATATGCCAATTGAAATTCATCATGAAACATATATCAACCAGATTAAAAAATATTTATTTTACTGAACATGGATTTATGTATAATGTTGTTCTACTAGGAGGCTCACCCATCATTTGAATTTTCAGTTCCAACAGCTTTTAGGAGGAGTGATCTCTTCTCACAATTTGTATCTGCCATATCAGCACACCTCAAAAGAAAATATGTGTGATACCAGGTAGGATTCTATATGTGCATATAAAAATACATGTGCTTAATAGGCTACAGAGAAAGAGAGACAGGTATTCACATATTTGTTAACTTTAAAAACACATGGAGATCTATTTCAATTAAAAATTAACTAGATTTATTACACCTACCCTATATCATGCAAAAGGCAAGTCCAACTATACACCATACCTCCTCTGAACTGCTTGTATTTCTATTCTGTTTGGGTTATTTTTCTCCATCATATTAGGATTAGTAGTCATTGTCTAGTAGGGTATGGTTTAGTGTCAGGTGTCTCGGCCGGCAGGACACATCAAAGTGTGCGTCAAACCTCGTTGGGGAGGAATGAAGGGACAAGAGAAATGAGAGATGACAGCAAGACAGTAGTTCTGATCATGCTGCAAACTTTTACAGTTTTCACAGGGTATTTATATGCTGCAGATAGGAAATCTCTCTTATGATCAGCTGCTGGATGTCTTCACAGGGTGAGATAACCTCAGGATATTTCAGAAAGACAGATGGCCGCAGGATGTCTCAGGGAGATAGATGGCTGTCCGATGTCTCCTAGGCAGGATGTCTCCCAGAGGGCTGTTTCTTTTAAGTGTCAGGCTATTCTTTGAGAAGAACTTCCTTCTAGCCCCTCACCTTCCCCCCTTTCTTATATAAAATATTTGACCATACCTTACCGGCCAATGTTTTAGGGGGTGATAGAGGCTTTGTTTCTCAAGGAGGCCTTAGAATATCTCCTGATCTGAGAGAGCATGTTTACTAGAAGATTTCTTGGTGGCCATGGCATGTTTTCGAGGAGACGGCTTTGAGGGGGATGCATGCCAACCGCCATGCACCAGAGCGTGTCACTCAGAGGTCTTGTGTTTGGGTATCCGTGGATCCATCCTCCCACAGTCTTTCCTGCACTCTCCATTAATATGGCCTAAGGTCCTCACTTCATGGGTGCATCCTCCCCCAAGTGAAGCGGCACTTTGAGGACGAACCCTTATGGCAATGGCAGAAGATTGTTAGTCAGAGCTATTTCTTATAGTTTTATTTAAGAAAGAGAGATCTGTGGGGATGTAAACTTAAGAAATAAGCCTGTGAGAAGGGTAGAACATCCTTTTAAATGTTAGCAGCAAGGTCTTCCATCTCCAGACGATGATAGTGCACCTGTATGGGCTTAGAGGCCAAAATATTAATCTGTTCTTTAATAAATTGTACCAGCCTGTTTATAATGCAGGGTCCTATAGACACTATTTAAAGTAAACCCAACAAAGGGCCTATTAGGGGAAGAAGGTAGGGTAGAAATCCACTAAGCCCAGTCCAGAGTGGATTTTCAAATAGTTCCCTTCGTCTCTCTTTTACATCTTCTTGAACCTGCTTAATTTTAGTGCATACTATGCCTGATTAATTGGCATAAATGCAGCATCGTTCCCCTAAGGCCAAGTGAATACTTCCCTGGTTAGCTGTCAGCAAATCTAAGCCTCGTGTGTTTTGAAGGAACACTTCTGCTAGGGAGTCTATTTGGTCCTTCAAATCTTTAATGGTTCCTGATAGATTTTGTACATCATTTATAAAGTTGTTGAGACAGGCAACGGTAAGAGTGGATAGCCGTGCCTAAACCAGTGTACCTGTGCCCACAGCAGCTGTTATTCCAAGGCTCGCAATGAGTGGTAAGGCATGTATTGCCCACCTGTGTCTTATGACTAAGATGTCTAGGCTAGGAATGGGTAGACGTTCGTCTCATGGGACAATAGTTATATCAGGGAGGAATAAGGTAAGAACACAGCCACTGATCCAATTCACTGGAAGCCTGGGGAAGGCCGAGTTTTCTCCACACATAAAAACTGTGCCATTGGGTAACAAAGATGGGGGTTGGGTGAGGAATAATTTTGTACTTTTGAGCAATTTCCAAAGGAAGTAACTCCAACATCAATATCATAGGTATTATTCTGCATCGTGCCTAAAAGTCATAATGTAAATGTGCCTATAGGCTGTAATTATAAAAAAATCCGGGTTGGCATGTATTATCATTGTCTATGATAGAATTAATAGGAACTGCCATAGGCATGATTGTCCCTGTTGTCATGCAGAGCCAGCAATCACCAGCAATGATGGGGTTGGAATTATTAAGCAAGGAGAAGGTAGTTTCCAAAATTTCTAATGTATTGGTATCTAAACCTCGGAGCTGGGATTTAGGCTACATTAAGGGATGATATGTGAGCTCAGGAATTTGGGGTTTCAAAAGTTTGATTATCTGAGGATGCTTGACAGCATCAGTGGGTCCTCCACGATAAGAGACCCCTGTAGGGGCCTTAATGGGCCAGCAGGAGGGTTTACCAACACTGCCTTGCCACCCAGGTGACTGTAGCTTGGTGTATTTGCCATCTCCTCCCCGGTCAAAGAGAAAGGGGGTATAATGAATAGTGGTCCCCCCTTCTGCATGAGGTTTAGTTAGGGAGGCTTCAAAAAATTTTTCTCCTTGCTTGTTAACACAAATTAAGAGCGACACATAACAAGAGCCATACATCGCCTGTGTATTCGTACAGGTTGCAGAACAATTTTGGAGAGCTTTACTTGTACTAGGGGGAATAATCTTTGGCTTGTTAACACATACACATTTAGGCTGATGAACTACTCTGAGTTTATGGTCAACCTCGGCCAGGAGGTAAACCACTTTAGTCACGCAGTCAGCAATCTGGGTCCAACTAGTGCGAGCCTGAGTTCAAGATCCTCACTTGCACTCGCAGGGGTCCCAAAGAGGTACTCCATGATGTTGGAAGGTGGAGGGCCAAGGCCTCCGTGTACAACCCTGTTCAGCAGAAGTGCCTTAAGCAGAATCCAAACACAGATTGTTGGCTGCATCTGAAAAAGAGGAAAATTTGTCCTCAGGGGGAGCACCTCCGTCCCTAGGTTGAGGTAAGTCATTAACCTGTTTAACCAGGTGTTCTGGTAACCATCTTGGGGCTGCTTGCTCTTGGTCCAAAACACAAGCTGAGCCTCGTACCCAGATGAAAAGAGGATCTGGGCCTTTCCATTTATTTGTAAGGGGATTGCGCCACATAACAGGTGGGCGAACAGAATTGGACGAGGGTTGCCAATGTCTGTCTCTGGCTGAATGGCCTTCACTGTCGAGAGTAAGAAAAATAAGGGCAAATAATTCATGGTTAAGGTGATGCCTGGGAGTGGTAAATATAAAGGCGGAAGCCTTAAAGAGGGTTAGCCAAATCTTTAAGGTAAGGTGGGCACGTTCCACAATGCCTCGGCCCTGAGGTTTGTATGGAATTCCAGTAGTATGACAAATTTGCAAGGTAGCACAAAATTGTTTAAACTTGGAACTGGTATATGCAGAACAATTATCTGTTTTAATATGTATTGGTTTACCCATTACGGAAAAGGCTGAAACAAGATGAGAAAGGACATCTTTGGTACCCTCTCCAGAATGTGGTCATGCAAAAATAAAGCCACTGAAGGTATCTATAGAAACGTGTATATATTTGGTTTTTCCAAATTCAGGAAAATGAGTAACATCCATTTGCCAAAACTGATTGAGCAGTAATCCTCTGGGGTTAACTCCCAACTGTTGAATGGGGAGGGAGACAGCGCAACCAGGGCATGTTTTTACTATCTCTCGTGCCTGTTGCCTGGTAATTTTACAAAGTAATCGAAGGCTCTGGGAATTTAGATGGTGAAAATTGTGTAACTCCGTGGCCTTTTGAATGGAGCCAACAAAAATTGGAAAGATGGAACGAGTTGCTTCATCAGCTTGGCGATTACCTTGTGTTAGAGGGCCGGGAAGATCAGAGTGTGCCCTGATTTGTCCTAAGAAAAATGGGTGTTGTCTGGCCTGAATTAGTTGCTGAAGCTGGTGAAACAGAAAGGCCACATTGGAAGAAGCCTTAATAGTGAGTGAAATCTCCAGTAGGAGCACAGAATGAGCAATGCAGGCACTTTCTGCATAAATATTAACAGAATTATCAAAAAATGTTATAAAAACTTGTGTTATGGCAAACAATCCAAAAACTGTGCTGACTGATAGACACTATCAAAGGTGGTAGGCTGGTTATTGATAACAAAGACCGCATGGCCATTATTGGAACCATCTGTAAAGACAGTAAGGGCTTGAGGAATGGGAGCCTTTTGAGTAATTTTGGGAAAAATAAATGGATGTAACTGGACAAAATGTAAAAGGGGGTCATTGGGGAGGTGATTATCAATTGTTCCCAAAAGCCTGATAGGGCAATACCTGATTCATCCACTGTCTGTAGTAAACATTGGGTTTGGTCCTTAGTATATGTAATTAAAATATTATCAGGGTCTTTGCCAAAATGTTGTCGAGAAAGCAAATGACCTTTAATAATAGTAGAAGCTACCTGAGCAAGATAAACAGTAATATCCTTGGAGGATGTGGTGGGTAAATGGACCCAAAGCAAGGGGCGGCCTTTAATTTTAAAATGTGTATTTTGCTGCCGAAATACTCCTGTGGGTGTATGAGGAGTGTGTAAAATAACCAGAACCAGAGGAAGGTTGTAAGAAATTTGTGTAACAAACTGTTGGGCAATGGCTTCTGTGACTTGGTTTAATGCCTGTCATGCCTCGGGAGTAAGCTTTTGAGAGGAGGAGGGGTGGGAATCACCTCTCAAAATATCATTAAGGGGCAAAAGTACACAAGTGGGCAATTTTAAATATGTTCTTATCCATTGAATATCCCCAGGTAATTTTTGAAAATTATTAAGGGTGTGAAGATGGTCCACACGTAGTTGTATTTTAAGAATTTGGATCTGATTATCTTGAAGTTTAAGGCCCAAATAGGTATCAGAGTCCTGTGTTTGAAACTTATCAGGAGCTATCTGTAGTCCTAAGGTAGTGAGGGTTTTGTAAAGGTCCAAGTAACAATTATTAAGGTCATGGGTGTTAGGTGCAGCAATTAACAAATCATCCTTTTAATGTAAAATATAAATTTGTGGCCATCGCTCTCTCACAGGGTCTACTGCTTGAGCAACGTAATTTTGGCAAAGACTAGGGCTGTTGGCCATACCGTGGGGAAGAACCTTTCATTGAAATCTCTGCATAGGGCCCTGAAAATTAATGCGAGGGAGACTAAAGGCAAAATAGGGTCTATCCTCAGGATCTAAAGGAATGGTAATACAGCAATCTTTTAAGTCAATAACCATTTTACAATTGTTTTTGGGAATTGCCACTGGTGTGAGAATACCTGACTGTAGTGCTCCCATCGGGAGCATAACTTTATTAATGGCACACAAATCTTGTAAAAGGCGCCACTTGCCTGATTTTTTATTGATAACAAAAATTGGAGTATTCGATGGTGAGGTTGAGAGCTCTACATGGCCGGCTGCCAGCTGTTCCTGCACTAACATGGAGGCAGCCTCCAATTTTTTCTTAGGTAAGGGGCCACTGATACACCCACACAGGAGTTTGAGTCTTCCAAATAATTTTATCTGCATGAGGTACAGGAGGGTCAGGGACCAACACTAAAAATCCGAATACCCAAGGCCATATGTATTTGTGTTTTGTATGGGTTGTAGAGGCTCAACCAGTTTTCGTCTCAGTCTCCCCAGGCCTGTACCAGGGACAAAATTCATACTAAGCATTTGATGAGTCACCATGGAATTGGGACTGGGAAGAATAACTTCCATTTGACTCAAAATATCTCGGCCCCATTGGTTAATAGGTTAGGTCAGGAACATCGAAAAAAGTGACAGTTGACTTAATACCCTCTTTATCAGTCCAGCTAATAGACCTAGAGCTGACTGGAGGATTTTTTGATTGTCCTATCTCTTTAACGTCACTCAAGGGTGGGGTGAGGGGCCAACCAGATGGCCAGTATTTTTTAGACATAATTGTGGCATCAGCTCCAATATCTAGAATTCCTTGGAATTCCTTTCCTTCAATAAGTAAGGTAAGGGGGTGTATTGTGAGAAATTGGCTGAACCCAATACACATCAGAGGAGCCCAAGGAGGCAGTCCCCAGTGGTAGGTTTGGGTGGTGGAAGTGCCTCCTGAATCCAAGGAAAGGAGTATTAATTGTGCAAGTCTTGTTCCTGCGGGGATGGCCACAACTCCATTAATAGCTGTGGCCAGTATTTTTATTTCTCCAGTGAAATCATTATCAATAATGCCAGGGAAGACCTGAACACCTTATAAGGTAGTAGAGGCTCTTCCAAGAATAAGGGCAGACGTATGAGATGGAGGGGGACCCCTAATTCTAGTGGGTATTAACTGGGTCCCTTGCAATGTGTCTAATATTTTCTCAGTGGTGGCACAGAGGTCCAATCCTGCGCCGCCTGGTGTGGCTCGTTGGAAGGAGCAATTGTGGAGAAGGATTTTGAAGTAGGTTGGTAGTTTGGGAGGGAACAAACCTTATTGCCCCTGGGTTTGTCTTGGGAAAGTCGGGGCCAGGGATTGGCCCTGCAGTGATTTTCCAAGAAGCAGGAAGAAATAGGCTGTCCGAGGGCATTTGTTTTAGATCTCCACTCACTGGCCCAGTGATGACCTTTGCCACATCTAGGGCAAAGAGTAGCTGGGGGCGGTTTAGCCCCAGTTTGAGGAGACACTATTCCTAGGCTTTGTTTGCCTGTCAGACACTAGTGTGTAAAATGGCCAGGTTGTTTTCAAGTAAAGCAAGTAGGTGAGCCAGGATTGTGAAAGGCCTTGGTAAAGGTGGCACCAAAGGCGAGACCCATGGCATGGGCTGCACCCACCCCTGCACAGAGTCTAATAAAGTCAGAAAGTTTCCTTTTATCCTTATGTGGTCGAAGAACACCCTGACATGCTGGCTTGGCGTTTTCAAAGGCAAGATGTTTTACAAAGGTGCTTTCGCTTTCGCTTGGTCCAAGCAAGCATTCTGCGGCTAGGTTAAGCCAGGAAACAAAGTCACTATAAGGCTCGTGAGGCCCTTGTCGTATTTTTGCCAAGGAAGTGGTAGCTGAGGCCTTTTGAGGGACGCATCTCCAAGCATGTAAGCCAGCCGTCTGAATCTGCGCCAAAAGTCCAGCAGGGAAACATGCCTGTTTATTTTTAGTGTCAAAAGGTGCATTGACCACTAACTTAACAGAAGTCCAGGATTTAGAGGAGGCCTTTGTTAAATTTTTTTGAGCAGTTTCCCAACAGTGCTCTTTGAATTTCCGTTCCATAACAGAAAGTCTCCAGCACTGAGGTATCTCGGGTTTGAAATTTCCAATCATTGGTAGTAAGCCATTGTGCACTGTGGATTTCTAATAAAGCCACTCTGTAGGGCGCAGTGAGGCCAGAGTGAGCACAAGCCTTTTTAAGTTTTTCAAGAAAATGCAGGCTTAATTTTTTGTACACACTCTGGGTTCCTTCCTGCCTGGGGGTTAACTCCTCATCCTCTGAGTCCTGATCTCCTTGATCCATTTCCCCCGCTTTCTCCTCTTGATCATCATGTAAGTCTTTGACCTCAGACTGGGCAGGCATATCTATCTGACTGCGGGTTACTGGGAATGTGAGAACAGGCTGATGGAGCAGGTTAGCCTTTTTATTAGACCGCCGATGAGCAGCTTGCCTTGACTCCATGTCTAAGGCTAATGAGCAGAGCTCAGAGTCAAGGGATGTTAATTCTTTTAAAAGTTGGATCTGTTCCCGTCTATGCTGGAGAGACTGTCGCAAGGGAGCCAGGTTAGGCGAGGGAAGTGGAGAAAAAATACCTGGGGGGCGATGTTGGCCCCTGAAGGGCCGGAGCACAAAAGGCATGAGGGATATAGGAGGGAGGTGGATGGGTAAGTTCTATCGGCTCTGGAAGGGACCTGAGAGGTGGTCGGTCTTCTGAATGGTAGTGAGCTTCTTTCTTCTCCAAGGTAGCCTCCTCCCCAGGGGTCAATGTGTCTCTGGGATTTAAAACTGGATAAAGGTAGTTGGTAACCATTGGAGCCTTATTCATTAGGGTGGTATTTTGAGGTGGACCAGGAAGGTTCCCAGGGTCCTGGGGAGACTGAGAAGGGTCTATATCTGTACTAACTGATGGGCATGCAGAGGGGGGACGAGAGGTCATTTGCATAGTCTCTTCCCCAATCCTGACAAATTTTAAGATACCATTGTCAAAGGGTGAACTTTTAAGAATTTCATTAATTAAGTTCCAGTAAGAAAAGGTGGGAACAGGCACCTTTTCTGTGCCAAAGTATTCATAATAATCTTTTAAACAGTCTCCTACTCTAAGTCATGGTTTACCATCAATGGTTCCTTCAAGGGAAAACCATGGACACAATTCCCCTATGTATGAACAGAAAAATTTTAAGTCCTTTTTCTTAACACGTGCCCCCCATGTCTTGAAGGACTCCTTCAGGGCTGACAAAAACAAATCATGTGATGAAACTGCTTGTCCCATGGTGGGTCACTCACTGTGCATCATCCCCACACTCCTACTGGATATGTCTCTCGGTGGTGTCTGCTGAGGCAATCGCGAGCTCCGCTTGACCAAGTCTTCCAGGAGGACGGGGTTCCCCCTCAGTCAAAGGCTTGAGACCCAGTCGGTGGGCGCCAGATGTTCTGACCGGCAGGACACATCAACGTGGGCAGCGAACATAGATGGGGAGGAATGAAGGGACAAAAGACACTAGAGATAACAGCATGACTGTAGTTCTGATCAAGCTGCAAACTTTTATTGTTCACACAGGGGATTTATATGCTGGAGATGGGAAAGCTCTCTTATCAGTAGTTCCTGGATGTCTTCACAAGGTGAGATAACCTCAGGATGTTTCAGGAAGACAGATGGCCGCAGGAAGTCTTCGAGATAGAGATGGCTACAGGATGTCTCCCAGGCAGGATGTCTGCCAGGGGGCTGTTTCTTGTAAGTGTCAGGATATTCTATGAAGGAGAATTCCTTCTACCTATGAAAGACAGGGATTCAGTATTTCGAAAGGAAAATTGGAAAATGAATCCAATGTGTATGCAAATATGTGCTACACAAAAGTCTTCCCACTCTCATTCAGAACAATGCCTTGACATTACCTTCACCCCATGTAAGACATAATTAGAGGAGAAGAGTTACAAAATCTGTGAATACATATCTGGAATAGAAAATGCTCAATAGTTCACAAACTTGGAGGTGGAAGAGGAGTTTACAAAAGTAAGAGACAGGGTAAAAACTCCACAAACATGGAGCTCTGCTGGCCTAAAGACTTCTTGAGTAACTGCCTCTGAGGTTGGGCACTTGAAATATATGTTGTTGTCAGAAGCTTTAGCTATCTCTGTAGTGAGACCATCAATGCTGGGTCTGCATCTATGTGACCTGAAGGACATGGTTTCTTATTTTCCAATGAACATGGGGCAGCAGTGCTTAATTCTCTATTTGTAGGTAAACTGTTGCCACTGAGCGCTAAGTGACTCCCAGTGTAGACTGTGAAGCCAATTGGTCATCCTCCACTTTTTGTGGTGTTTCTTGCAGCTGCACTGGGAGTTTAGTATATGCTTCATGAAATACAAGGAGTTCAACTGGGTCACAGTGCTGGAGGGAGTTCTGTCACGTGTGGTGCGTAAGGGTATGGAGGAGAATGCAACAACCAGGCTTCTATACCACATAGCTTGCCCTCTTGACCATAGGAATCTGATTCTGAGCATTGCTCTGAAACCTCTAGATATAACAAGATGCCTTTACATACAAGGGTCTGGGGGCTGTACCATGTCAGTCACAAACCATTTGGAAGCCAATTCCCAATCCACATGATCCCACCAAAGCTGTTTTAACACACACCTGCACACCACTGCTCTAGGCCCACTACTCAGCAGGCTCCAAATTACTGGCATCTCTGTTCTACACCATTTTCATAAAAACCAGTCAATCAAGGCACTGTCTGGTACACTCATGATCATCAATAGGACATCCAAAGGTTCTCCAGTGCCACCTGTTTATGGGAATTTCAAAAATTTCATGGTACTCATCTAGCTATTTTTCAAGGATGAGGTTGGAGGCACTCTGGGTTTCAATTCATTCAGGAACCATTAAATGGAGAGGAAGCTCATTGCAATGAAAGCTCTGGAGTACTCTAACAGGCAAGGTTTCCCAAAGACAGGCCAAAAGGTCACATGAAGCCAGGCCCATTGAGGTCTACAATATGAACTCCATGTGTGTTTTGACTTGCAACTATGGCTGCCAAGTCTTTCACAATAAAACCATGAGATATCCTTCCTGAGATTCCCATTGCTGTGTGCAAAGCCACCCAGGGCTTAGATCTCAGTTTCCAAGGGCGACTCTCATGTGTGCCCTCCTAAAATCCCAACACAATTCATGGCAATACTTCTTTGAGTTAAGTTCCACAACTCAGTCTCTAAAAGGAATCACACCAGTGTTCAAGCACAGGTGGACCCAGTCATCTCTTCCAACGGCCACACAAAGGACCACAATTAAAACCAAAACACTCCCACATGGCCCTCATCTTCTTCCATATAGACACTAATCATACCTTCTGGCTGTAGATTTCCATGAGGGGTGGAGCCAAAGACAGTGTCCAAAATAAGCTCCCTTGCCCCCGTTTTCCTGAAGTCAGTGTGGCCAGGGCACCCTTCCTGTGAACCAGGAGTGATCAAAGAGGCCTGCCGTTAATACTGCTCTGATTCTCCATTTTGAAGCCTACTGACTCTGGGGTAAAGATTCTTTATGTTAATTGGAGTATTGAGAAAACCAAAGCACCTATGGGCTAGCCTCTGCAGGGCTTTGAAGAACACCTTTGTCCCAAAGCATCCATAATCTCAATGATGAAGGTCAGGAACCATACAGAGGTAGGAGAGAGACTTCATCCACAATGACTGCTCTTTTGGCTATTTGGTTTTGGATGCACACATGGGATTTTTCTATAGATTCATCAGGTGGTGAGAATCTAAGCCACAGCCTCACACAGGGGCAAGAGGCTGATTAAGACACATCTCTTTCCAAAGCAATTAAGCAAAGAGGCACAGGTGATGCCTATTCATTTCCACTTGAAAACTGTTTTCTTCAGGCTTTACAAAGTGGTGGCCTGAGGAGAAGACCTTCCTGACATTCACGGTGTGGTGAGCCGCTTCTGCAGATTATGGTCACCATTGCAGGATGGTGCTGGCTCCACTGTGGTCGGTGACAAACGACTCCTTGTTTGGGAGAGTTGGTGCATGGTTTTTCAGCACCCTATGAGAAAGTTCCACGTGGAAGCTTCGCATTGGGGCTTGGGATGCTTTATTAAGGCTGGGAGGGGCATCCGACAAGGAATTAGAAGAAATATCAAGGGCCTGAATAAACTGCTGAAAGAAGATTCCTGAGTTGCGTCTTCCTTGCGGGCAAGGGGTCGCGACAAGTGGTGCCGAGACCCGGGAACCAGAACTTTCAGTAGTCAGGGTTGGTGCACCAGTTAGTCCCAGGTAAGTGGGACCCGCGATCAAAGCAGGGGTTAGTCCCAGGTAAGCGGGACCCGCGATCAAAGCGGGGTAGCTCCTCTGTAAAGCCAGAGAGAGTGGTACATTTAATTGCAGCTGCACTGTGTACTTTCGCTTTTACTTTCACTTTTGTTTTTTGTGCGTCTTTTGTTGTGTCATGGGTGCCGCATCTTCAAGTCCGCTTCTCCTGGCCCTAGATGGCCTGTTACGTTCCAAGGGCCTAGAAGTGAAACGTAGTACTTTACAGAGATTTTTACAGAAGACAGATATTGCTGCACCGTGGTTTGCGTTTTCGGGCAGCCTTACTATACCTAGCTGGGATAAATTAGGCACAGATCTTGACTTTGTTTCTGAGCAGGGCATATTAGAGGGTGGGGTGATACCCCTTTGGAAGATGATCCGTAGTTGCCTCGCAGATGGCAGATGTCAGGAAGCACTTACTAAAGGACAGGAAGTTTTAGAGCAATTACATGAGGAAAGATCAGAGACGGCACGAAGTGAGGTAATTCAGGAGGATGGGAGTGTGCGGAGCGAGACACAGGGGAGGAGGCGATTGTCTCCAGCACGAAGTGAGGTATTTCAGGAGGATGGGAGTGTGTGGAGTGAGAAACAGGGGAGGAAATGATTGTATCCAGATCTCAGTACGCTGCGCACACTCCCATGCAAAAGTGGGTCAGAGGAGGAGGAGGATGAGGAGGAAGAGCTCGGGAGACTATCTCTTCAGCTAGGGAGTCTAACTATAGGAGAAGGGAACAAAAATAAACAGGAGCTCAAGGAAAATGATCCTCCGGATCCGCCGCCGTACGGTGGGGGTGTTTCGAGGAGAGCTTTCCATGCCCAAACATGGAGGGCTGTTAACGCTGAGATGGGTCTTGCTTATCCAGTTTTCCAGGATGACAATAGGGGAAGATTTCATGAGCCCTTAGATTTCAAAATTGTGAAGACCCTGGCGGAGTTTGTGCGCACTTATGGGGTGGATGCCGCCTTCATACTAACTCAGGTGGAGAGTCTGTCTAGATACTGTATGACTCCCTCTGATTGGGGTAGCCTTGTTCGGGCTTGTGTCTCTCTAGGTAAATATTTAGACTGGAGAGCCTTTGTGCTAGAGGGCGCGGTAGAGCAGGCCGCCCAAAACCATGCGGCGGGACACCCCCATTGGGACAAGGATATGCTTTTGGGACAAGGCAGATTTGCTAATCAACAGACAGGATTCCCTCCTGAGGCATATGATCAAATTAACAACATTTGCATTCGGGCATGGAAGTCACTTCCAAATAGAGGAGAGGTGTCTGGTAACTTGACTAAGATTCTGCAGGGCCCTACAGAACCCTTTTCAGATTTTGTAGCAAGGATGGTGGATGCTGCTGGAAAGATTTTTGGGGACCCTGATAGAGCCATGCCCCTTATCAAGCAATTGGTCTTTGAGCAATGCACCAAGGAGTGTAAAGCAGCAATCGCTCCTTATAAAAACAAGGGCATAGAAGCTTGGATAAAAGTGTGTAGAGAGCTTGGAGGACCTTTAACTAATGCGGGTCTTGCAGTTGCTGTCCTTCGGATTGCAAAAGGGGGCGGTCCTGGTGCTGGAACATGCTTCCATTGTGGTCAGTTCGGCCATTTCAAACGTGACTGTCGCAAAAAAGACAATTTTACTGGACCTCCTCGCGGTGGCCCTTCTAATGGCCCTCGTCAACCGTGGCTGTATCCAAAATGCAAAAAGGGGAAGCATTGGTCAAAAGAGTGTAGATCAGTGAGGGACATCCATGGACAGCCTATTTCAGCTGGGCCAAAAAACGGCCGAAGGGGCCCCCGACCCCAGGGCCCACAAATATATGGGGCAATGGAGAATGTCACACCCGAACCCGAGACATGGCCTTCTCTGCGCCATCCCATGAGACGCGGAGAGCCACTACAGATGCCGTGGGATTGGACCTCTGTTCCACCTCCAGACTTGTATTAACACCTATGATGGGAGTCCAATTGGTGGAAACTGAGTTCAAAGGGCCTTTACCACCTGGCACTGTAGGTTTGCTAATTGGACGTGCATCCTCTATCCTACAAGGTCTTCATGTTTTCCCCGGAGTTATAAACCCTGATACTGTAGGGGCAGTAAAGGTTATCGTGGAAGCTCCAAGGGGCATTGTGTCTATCTCCCCAGGGGATCGGATTGCTCAATTGCTAATTTTGCCTAGTTTGCATAATCACTTCCCTGCTGACTCAAGGTCACGGACGGGAAATGAGATTGGTACCACCGGAGGAAATTGTGCCTATTTGTCACTGGATATGAGCAGTCGCCGCACCTTGGAATTAAGCATAGAAGGTAAATCTTTTGTGGGATTGCTGGACACAGGAGCAGATCGTACTATCATAGCCCTTAAGGACTGGTCTAGGGGATGGCCAGTGCAGGCTTCTGATCAATCACTAAGAGGACTTGGATATGCCCAAGCCCCTCAAATCAGCTGTAGACATCTATCTTGGAAGGACTCGGAAGGACACGATGGTACCTTTCAGCCTTATGTTCTTGATTTACTTATTTCTTTATGGGGCCATGATCTGATGAAAGACATGGGGTTCACTCTTAGTAATGACTATTCCCCAGTGTCTCAACATATCATGCAAAATATGGGGTATAGGCCAGGTCTAGGACTAGGAAGGCACCTACAGGGGCGTAAGCGTCCTGTGCAAGGTCATCAAAAGCTTAACAGGTTTGCTCTGGGTTTTTCCTAGGGGCCACTGGGGCTCCAATACCCATAACATGGCTCACCGAGGAGCCTGTTTGGGTGCCTCAGTGGCCTCTTCCCTCGGCTAAACTGGCAGCAGCCCATGATCTAGTCAAAGAACAACTTGATTTAGGTCACATCCAACCTTCTAATTCTCCATGGAATAATCCCATATTTGTCATTAAGAAAAAATCAGGGAAGTGGCGCCTACTGCATGATCTACGAGCAGTTAATACTCAGATGCAACTTATGGGGCCCATTCAAAGAGGGCTGCCTCTGCTCTCCTCTGTTCCTCAAGGCTGGCATATAATTGTTATTGACATTAAAGACTGTTTCTTTTCCATTCCTTTGCCTCCTAAAGATTCACAACGTTTTGCTTTCACCCTTCCCTCGTGTAATCACGAAGAACCAGATCAAAGGTTTGAGTGGGTGGTGTTTCCGCAGGGGATGGCTAATAGTCCCACGATGTGCCAGATGTATGTGGGGAAGGCACTCACACCTCTCAGACATAAGTATTCCTCCACCAAGATCATTCATTATATGGATGATGTGTTATTTGCCGCAAAATTAGAACAGACAGTTAATGAGGCTTATAAAGAACTCGTGATGCTGTTGGCTCAACATGGACTGCACATTGCACCTGAAAAGGTTCAAACGGGGGATTCTATCAGGTATTTGGGAGCGACAATTGGGTATGACAAATTAAAACCGCAAAAAATTACCTCAGGACTCAAGATCTCCAAACTCTAAATGATTTTCAAAAATTGCTGGGAGATATTAATTGGAAAAGAGGATATTTACATATTCCTAATATTGTGCTCCAGCCTTTGTATGCTACTCTTAAGGGTGATCCAGATCTTGCTTCCCCTCGTAGCCTCACTACAGAGGCTAGAGTGGCTTTTATAAAAGTAGAACAAGCTTTACAGCATGCCACTCTATGCAGGCTCCAGAGTGATAAACCTTTCCAGTTATGTGTGCTTGCCACTATGCGGCAGCCTACTGGAGTACTGTGGCAAGATGGGCCCTTACTATGGATCCACCCACATATATCCCCAGGAAAATCCTTAGAATATTATCCTGATGCTGTTGCAGCGTTGGCACTTAAAGGGATTCAACAAAGCATTCAATTTTTCGGCCAATCACCTTCTTCTCTTATCATACCCTACACTAAAGCTCAACTTAATGTTTTATGTGCTACTCTAGCCAACTGAGATATTCTGTGTTGCTCGTTTCAAGGGGGTATTGATTATCACTACCCTTCTCATCCATTACTCCATTTTGTTAAAGAACATCCCATCATTTTCCCTAAGGTAACTTCATCCAGTCCATTTCCGGGAGCTGTTAACATTTTTACTGATGGTTCCAAGTCTGGAATGGGAGCCTATGTAATTAATGACTCTCCCCCTATCCAGCATCAATTTGCTCCTGGAAATCCACAATGGGTAGAACTACAAATTGTTATTGAAGTTTTTAAACAGTGTTCTTTTCCTTTTAATCTTACTTCGGACTCCAGCTATGTGGTACAAGCACTAAAAGTCCTGGAGGCCGTGGGAGCTATTAGTGATGCCCACAATGTGTCTGCTTACTTTACTCAGCTTCAACAGCTTATCTCTAACAGCATTGCTTCTTTTTATCCAATGCACATCCGGGCTCACACACCTCTTCCTGGTCCGTTATCCCAGCGTAATGCGTGTGCGGACTTAGCCACTAGAGGTCAATTGATATGCTTGGCTTCCTCCTTAGAGGGGGCTAAGTTGTTTCACCAAAACTTCCATGTTAATGCATTAACGCTGCGCAGGCGTTTTTTCATTTCAAGAGCGGATGCTCGGCAGATAGTATTGCAATGTCCCCATTGTGTCACATTTCTTCATTCCCCTAATTATGGAGTAAACCCACCTGGATTGAAGCCATTGGTTGTTTGGCAAATGGATGTGACACATATACGTGACTTTGGTAACCTTAAGTATGTGCATGTTTCCGTTGATACGTGCTCTGGAATTATCCATGCTTCTGCTTTATCCGGAGAAAAGGCACGTAATGTCATTACTCACTGTTTAGAGGCATGGGCAGCATGGGGTGCACCTGCATCCCTTAAGACTGATAATGGACCTGCTTATACTGGCAGACATTTTACAGCTTTTTGTTCTACTATGGAGTGCAACTTACTCATGGTTTGCCTTACAATCCTCAAGGACAAGGCATTGTTGAGCGTGCTCATCGCACCTTAAAGGAAACTTTACAAAAACAAAAGGGGGGAATAGGAGCTGAACACACTCCTAAAGAACGCCTGTCCTTAGCTCTCTTTACCATTAATTTTTTGAATTTGGATATTCATGGTCGCTCTGCAGCCGATAGACATGTGTCCCCTCAGCCCTCTGTGATTGGCTATGTTAAGTGGAGGGATGTTCTTATGGGCCAATGGAACGGCCCTGACCCCGTGCTGACATGGGCACGAGGATCTGTATGTGTTTTTCCCCAGGATCGTACAGAACCGTTGTGGGTCCCTGAACGCTTGACAAGAAGAGTCTCGACATCAACTGACCAGCAACAAGAGATACCACAACAATCCTGTGATGAGGATCTTCATTCTGCTAAGTGCTCTGGCTCTGGTGCTGGTGCCGATGGCACAGGCGACACCAATTCGGTGGTGGGCAGTGGCACGGGCATGGCCAATGCCGATGCCGGTTCATGGTAATTCTAGTGTCCTCCCCACTCTTTTTTCTACCTCATGTGAGATGTCTGCTCCCTGTGCCTCTCCTAGAGGGGACATGGAGAGCATTTTTAATCAATCTCAAGTTAATCTCACAGGAGTTTTTTGTTTCAGCCTTAGAAACGCTAATTGCATTAGCCTTAAGACCAAAAATTTGACTAACTGGGAGGACCCATTGCGGTCCAATCAGGTCTCAGGGAGCATTATCAGTGCTGTATTGACCAAGGTAGTTTCGGGGAAGCAATCAGGCTCAGGGACCCCAGCAAACAGCAGCTCTGCTCTTAACATAACTACCTTGGCTATTATCTCCGAGGTACTAATCCCAGTGCCTCCTTCTTCTAGTAGTATTTATGATGCCACTCATTTCAAGGCCTCTCCTTACTGTTCCCCTAATCTTGGTTTCCCCCCAACATTTACGCCTTGTCAGGATCATTCTTGGGAGAAGCATCAAGTTGCTAAAGGTTTCTCCCTTTCCCCCTCTCTTAAGAGGTATGTTTATAACTTTAACAATAGTGCCAGCTCCTCTACAGGAGTAGGTTGGTCCTGGTTTCAATGGCAGATTTCCAATGAAAAGGGAGCTTCAGCCGATATTTCTGCACTGGCTCAGTTGGTAGGAGCCAAAAGTTGGCTGGCTAATGTTTCTGGTACTGTTAGGGAAAGTGAACGAGGTAATAGATTTACATCTGTTTCAGTCGACTCTCTGTTGTATAATGCCACATTGCCTCCTGCAATGGTCTGTGTCCAATCCCCCTTCTTATTCCTTTTGGCTAAGGCCACCTCTTCGGGGATGCTGGATTGTTCTCATACTACCTGTATCTTATCTGAGTGTTGGAATGGTTCCTGGACTGTAGCAGTGGTTATGAAAATTCCAACTTTTGTCCCAATCCCGGTCACTGCGGATCCTGATAAATTCCATATTGTTGAGCTACTTAGAGTCCGCAGAGATTTTGGAATCACAGCAGCTATAGTGACAGCCGTGGCGGTATCTGCTGCTGCAGCAGTTACAGCCGGAGTGGCTTTGGCCAATCAAGTACAAACTGCTGCCACCATTAATCAAGTTGTCCAACAAACTTCCAGTATACTTGAATCCCAAAATACAATTAATCAACATATTTTGTCAGGGATTTTAGCTGCCAATCAAAGAATAGATTTACTCCAAGCTCAGGTAGAAGAATTGGCTGACTTGGTGCTTTTGGGTTGTGTTGACCAACGTGCACATTTATGCATAACCTCTGTCAGATTTAATGATTCCAGGAATGCTTCCCGCATCATTGGCGAATATTTGGCCAGAAATTGGTCCATGGAAGTGGAAGACATGATCCAGTCTCAACTAACCCAGATAGCTGTCTTGAATAACACCAGTGTTGATCCCGTGACTTTGGGTCAATTCACCGATTGGATATCTTCTGCTTTTTCCTTTTTTAAAGAGTGGGTGGGGGTAGGCATTTTTGGTGCAATGTGTTGCTTCGGTATGTTTCTCTGTTTGTGGTTTTTCTGTCGCCTCAAGGCCCGCAATGCTCACGATAAGGCTATGATCATCCAAGCTCTTGCAGCTTTAGAAAATGGCAATTCACCTCAAGTCTGGCTTGCGCATCTTAAACAGTAAATCTTTGACATGGTCGTTGCACCCCAAGTTATTATAACATTGCACTGGGATCGGCAAGTCTTTCCTCGTTATTCTCTTAGTGTTGGAAAGCCCTTGCACTCTGCCGGTCTTGGTGCCATTGCACGCAGGTGGGTTTCCACACTAATTCTTCTCTATCGCCTTAAAGTCCGTGCCTTTCTTTCAGGGTGTTGTCAACTCGTTTGTCGTTGTGTACAGCCACAGTTCAGCCTCAGCTGTCCCCCTTCGTCCACCTTCGTCACGATACAGGATGCGAGGCAAGGCACTGCACTTGAGTGATCCTTGAAGTGGACCTCAAGGAGAGCATGTCCTATTGCATGCGGGTTTGATGTCCACGCCCCGCCCCACGAAAAAAGGCGTCTGCTGATATGGCTTCGGATCTGGGGAAGGGCCCTCCTTAGGTCTGAGCCATACTATGCAGCCACTTCTGCACAGTGGGATAGGACCTCTACTCTCGCCTGCATTGTTTTCAGAAAACAGAAGGGGGGAACTGTGGTGAGCCGCTTCTGCAGGTTATGGTCGCCATTGCAGGATGGTGCTGGCTCCACTGTGGTCTGTGACAAACAACTCCTTGTTTGGGAGAGTTGTTGCATGGTTTTTCAGCACCCTATGAGAAAGTTCCACGTGGCAGCTTCGCATTGGGGCTTGGGATGCTTTATTAAGGCTGGGAGGGGCATCCGACAAGGAATTAGAAGAAATATCAAGGGCCTGAATAAACTGCTGAAAGAAGATTCCTGAGTTGCGTCTTCCTTGCGGGCAAGGGGTCGCGACATCACGGCAACAGAAGAATAGGTAAACAAAAGGCCCAAAGCAGGGTTTCTCCACTGAGACTTTCCTGGTCACACTGATAATTGAGTTTTCTGAGATTTTCCCATTCCCTTCAGCTATCCAGTACATGGCCATGTCACAGAGTTTGGAGGTGGTACATATCTTGGACACAAAACCATGATCTTATTCTTGAGATTAGCTAGATTTCAGGAAGAATACCAGAACTTAGGATGGTAGTATGTGTTTCCCATCCACAAGGCAAGCCGCAGACCATTCATAAATTGGGCAGGTTGAATGTTGGGAAGCTTTCTACTAGACAGGACACATCTATCGATGCATTCTCTTTTCTAATGTCTACAACCACGGACTCAGTGGGATACACAGACATTGAAGCACTCGCCTTGTGAAATGACTTACTAGAAACAATTCACAGCAAACCAAACAATCAAACTTTCCTACCTATTCTCAGAACATGAGACAAAACCACAGACCCACATGCACACCCACAACCACACAGACCCCCATGTAGGTCTGTGACTATCCAGAGTGTCCTCTGACTGGTGAGCCATAATATATTGCCCCATAAGGGGCTGTCCTGTCTCAGATCTAGTCTCCATGGCCAACTCTGTGATGCTGTCAGGAGCCAGCAGTGAGCCACTACCTGATTTCTCAGGAAAGGCCCCTCTTCAGACCTTCCTGGGATTTGGCCATCCTCACATCAGTAGGTACCAAGAAAGACTGACTCTGTCCTTGGTAAATCCAAACAAGTTTGACCACTGCGACTTGGACTGGGACTGGCTCTGGGTGCCTGGCTTTTTGGATCCTAAGTTCAGAGAGTTCCATAACAAAGGAAGTGAGGTGAGGTCACTTCCCTCAGGAACTGAATGAGGTCAGTACATTGGCAACCACTTTGTCCTAACAGTTGCTTCCAGATTCTGATGAGATGGAGGCTGCACCTACTTCTGTGACATTTTAACAATTTAGAATGGTATATCAACCATAGGCACCCGGGAACAGCTCTCCACACAGGCCTTGTTTTGTCCATCTTCTCTACATTAAGAGGGGAGAGGATAATTCAGATACATCCTTTCGTCCTGACCGGGTTGTTTGCCATGGAAGATGACTTTTGCTCTCTAAGGTCCTTCTTTGCTGCCTACATCTTCTCAAAAGATTATTTCTGCATGGACTTTTGAAGTTCTCAGCTGGTGGAGGATCCCCTACCTTCCTGTATTGAAAGACCAAGTGTGTCCCTGCTCTTCTGTAAAGTGAGATTGAGGGAACAGTGTATGGTTAGGGTTAATAGCGTGTTCGATTTGGGTTAGGAATCATTCTGCTATATGAATAATGGTATTGGGAACCTGTGATATTTATAAGAATATAGACGTGAAATACATGCATGAGATCAGAGACCTAGGAAAGATTTGAAGCCCAGAAATGCATTGTACCCTTGATTGGTATACTTAGCTTGAATTATGTTCTCCACCAAGGTCTCAGATAAATCGATATACAATGGCATAGGACCGTGTACCTCGGGTGATTGAATGTAGAAGAGAACATCCAGTCAAAAAGGGATAGTCCGTACGATTAGGAAGATACTCAGTATGTTTAGGAAGAATAGTGAGTCTAGGAGTTGGACCAAAAGTTCTTTTGCAATAGGGTTTCGGTTTGAGAATGTAAATGTCAGCACATGTGAAGGGAATAGTCACAATGATGAACTGAGGAAAATATGTAGGAAAGCAGATATCAATAGGGACCTTAGGAAATCAGGCAAAGTATAAGGTGAGTGATAGGATTGGATATTGTCAACAGGCGTGAGGTTGAATATATAATCTTAGGAAGAAACAAATATGTAGTCACCAATAGGATTGACATTTGAGAGCATTAGGCAACATGGACATGGATGTTTTTAGTAATCCATGCTCACTTTCCATTTAGGCTCTGGCACAATCATAAGTGTGACCTTTGCCTTTTGTGTCCAGAGTACTTCTGTGGTAAATGTATATGTAGATAAGGTGACATGAGTATTTCTTACACCATTACAGGGAGCAATATTCTGAAAACTTATACATTATTACTGGGGCTACAAATAGGTGTACCCTTTGTTGATGATTATAGAGATGATGCATGAATAGACCATATTGTGAATAAAGTATATTACTGGTTCCAACTTTATATAATGGATTGAATTTACATCTGAAAATATATAGGAAATCTTATATTGATATATACACATTCATTCCAATCAGTTATATATCTAATGGTAATATTAGGGTTACGGTTTATCATGAAGAGTGTGTGAGTTTTGCTTCAAAAATAATCATGGAATCGAAAAAATGTTTTTAGAAAGAAGTCTAGTGAAAGGACCAATAAAGAAACAAGGAGGAATACATGTGTTCTGAAGTAGGAAGTAATTGAATGTGAACCAAATGCCTATAAATTTGTGAACATGTGGATGAAAATATATATCCTATGATGTCCAAAAACTGAAGAAATTGTAATGTACCAGTGTTGAATAAAAATGAACTTCAAAATACACATCATGTCCCATAGGAATCTACTTGCATTGATGTTAAACTGGGTCAGTTACTGTTGAAATATTAGGATTTGTAAGCACCATTCAATGAAGTTAGTTTTCAGTACTAGGAAACCAATATGTATTTCAGCTGGTTTAGTATTTCTGAGAATAATCTTGTGAAATGTTGTTTATAAATACACATGCAGAAACATGAATGAATTTATGGAGTGTATAATAAGACACATATATTTCATATTTTGGAAAATCTGGAGAATATACACACACACACACACACATTAATATGTAGCAATACATATGCCAATCGAAATTCATCATGAAATATAATTCATCCACATATCCAAAAATATTCATTTTAATGAACATGGATTTATGTATAATGTTTTTCACTAGGAAGCTCACCCATAGGTTGAATTTTCAGTTCCATCAGTATTTATGGGGAGTCATCTCTTCTCATAATTTTTATATTACAAAGTCAGTGAGCTCACAATAATGTACATGTGATACCATGTAGGATACTATACATGCATAAAAAAATACATGTGCTGAATAGGCTACAGAGTAAGGAAGACAGGAATTTACATATGTGGTAACTTTAAAAACTAATGGAGAAATATTACAATGAAAAGTTGACTAGATTTATAGCACATACACTTGATAAAGCAGAAGGCAAATCCAAGTATACACCATGCTTCCTATGAAAGGCCTGTATTTATATTCAGTTAGGTTTCTTTTCTCCAGGATATTAGGATTAGTACTCAGAGTCTAGTAGGGTATGGGTTAGTGTCAGGGATTCAGTATTTCAAATGGAAAATATGAAAATGAATCTAATGTGCATGCAAACATGTGCTACACATAAATCTTCCCACTCTCATCCAGAACAATGCCTAGACATAACCATCGCTCCAAGTAAGACACAATTAGAGGAAAGGAGTTAGAAAATCTGTGAATACATATGTGGAAGGGAAAATGCTCAGGAGTTCACAACACTGGAGTTGGAAGAACAGTTTCCAAAAGTAAGGGATAGGGTAAACACTCCACAAACATCGAGCTATGCTGGTCTAAAGACTTCGTGAAAAACTTCCTCTAAGGTTGGGCACATGAAATATATGTAATTGTCAGAAGATTTAGCTTCGTTTGTAGTGACACCATCAAATCTGGGTCTGCATCTATGTGACGTGGACGACATGGTTCCTTATTTTCTAATGAACATGACGCAGCAGTTCAGAATTCTCTCTTTGTAGGTAAACTGTGGCCACTGGGAGCTAAGTGTCTCCCCGTGTGGTCTGTGAAGCCATTTGGTCATCCTCCACTTTTTGTGGTGTTTCTTACTGCTACACTGTGAGTTTGGTATTGGCTTCACGAAATACAAGGAGTTCAACTGGGACACAATGCTGGAGGGAGTTCTGTCACGTATGGTTGGTCAGGGTCTCCAAGAGAATGTATGAACCAGGCTTCTATCCCACATAGCTTTCCTCCTTGACTATAGCACCCTGATTCTGAACATTGCCTTGAAACCTCTAAATAAAACAAGATGCCTTTACATATAAGGGTCTGCTGCCTGCACCTTGTCAGTCACAAGGCTTTTTGAAGCCAATGGCAGATCCAGGTGGTCCTACCAAATATATTTATTTACACACCTACCATCCACTGCTCTACATCCACTACTCAGCATGCTCCAACTTACTGGTATCTCTGTTCATCTCCATTTTCACAAAACCCAGTCAATCAAGGCACTATTTGGTACACTCATGATCATCAACATGATATCCCAAGGTTCTCCAGTGCCATCTGGTAATGGGAATTTCAAAAATTTCATGGTACTTGTTTAGCCATTTTTCAAGGATGAAATTGAAGGCACTGTGGATTTCAATTCAGGAACCATTAAATGGTGAAGAAGCTAATTTCAATGAAAGCTCTGGAGAATTCTCACAGGCAAGGCTTCCCAAAAAGTGGCCAAAAGGTCACATGAATCCAGGCACAATGATGTGTACTATGTGAGGTCCATGTGTTTTCTGACTCTCAACTATGGCTGCCAAGTCATTAAAAAAAAACATGTGATAACCTGGCTGAGATTCTCAGTGCTCTATGCAAAGCCACCCTGGACGGAGATCTCAGTTTCCAAGGGCGACTCTCATGCATGGCCTCTTAAATCCCAACACAATTCATGGATATACTTTTCTGAGGTCAGTTCCAGAACTCAGTCTCTAATGGGAATCACAGCAGAGTTCAAGCCAAGGTGGACCCAGTCACCTCTTCCAACTGCCACACAAATGACCACAATTGAAATCAAAACACTCCCACATGGCCCTCATGTTCTTCTATATTGACACTCATGATAAACTCTGGCTGGAGTTTTCCAAAAGAGGAGCATCCCTAGTCAGTGTCCAAAATAACCTCCCTTGCCCCTCATTTGCCTAAAGTCAGGGTGGCCTGGACACCCTTCCTGTGAACCAGGAATGATCAAATAGGCCTGCCGTAAATACTTCTCAATTATCCAAATTGAGGTCTTCTGACTGTGGGGTTTAGACTCTTTATGTGAATTAGTGTCATGAGAAATCACTAGCACCTATGGGCTAGCCTCTGCAGGGCTTTGAAGAACTCATTTGATCCAAAGATCCCTCTTCTCACTTGATGGAATTCAGCAACCTTATAGAGGAAGGCGAGAGACTTCATCCACAATGACTGCTCTTTTGGCCATTTTGGTATTGGACACATGGGATCTTTCTTTAGATCCATCAGGTGCTGAGAATCTAAGCCACAGCCTCACACAGGGTCAAGAGGCTGATTCAGACACATCCGTTTCCAAAGCAATTAAGCAAAGAGCCAGAGATGATGCCCATTTATTTCCATTTGAATAATGTTTTCTTCAGGCTTCACAAAGAGGTGGCCTGAGGCAAAAAACTTTCTGACATTCAGAGCAACAGAACAATAGGTAATTAGAAGTCCCAAAGCAGGGTTTTTTTCACTGAGACTTGTCAAAAGCCAGTGGTGAGCCACTACCTGCTTTCTCATAAAAGGCCCCTCTTCAGAGCTTTCCTGGCATATGGACATCCTCACATCTGTAGGTACCAAGATAGACTGACTCTGTCTTTGGTAATTCAAAACTAGTGACACCACTGGGAGTAGGACTGGGACTGGCTCTGTATGCCTGGCTCCCTGGATGCCAAGTTCCATCACCAAAGAAGTGAGGTTAGGTCACTTCCTTCAGGAACTGAATGAGGTCACGGCCTTGGCAACCACTTTGTTCTAACATTTGCTTCCAAGGGTCCCATGAGATGGAGGCTTCCCCTACTTCCTGTGACACTTTCACATGTTAAAATGGTATATCAACCATAGGCACCTGGGAACAGCTCTCCACACAGGCCTGATTTGGTCCATCTTCTCTACATTAAGAAGAGAGAGAGGCCGATTAAGACACAACCCTTCACCTGACCAGGTTGTTTGCCATGTAAGATGACTTGTGCTCTCTCAGGTCCTTCATAGCTGCCTACGTATTCTCCAGGGATCCTTTCAGCATGGACCTTTGAAGTTCTCATCAGGTAGAAGATCCCCTACATTCCAGTATTAAAAGACCAACTCTGTCCCTGCTCTTCTGTAAAGTAAGATTGAGGGAACACTGTATGTTTAGGGTTAATAACAGGTTCAGTTTGGGTTAGGAATCATTTTGTGGATGAATACTGGTATTGGCATCCTGCGATACCAATAAGAATTTAGAGGTGAACTGTATGTATGAAAACAGAAATCCAAGAAAGATTGGAAGGCCAGAAAAGCATTGGGCTCTTGATTGTGATACTTAGAATTGAATTACGTTCTGCACAGATGTCTCAGATAAATCGATATACAATGGCATAGGACCTTGTACCTTGGATGATTGAATGTAGAAGAGAACATCAAGTCAAAAAGTGATAGTTGGCAGGATTAGGAAGAGAGTAGGTAGGTTTAGGAAGAAGGGTGAGTGTAAGATTTGGAATAAAATTTCTTTAGCAATAGGATTTAGGTTAGAAAATGAATTAAAATGTAAGCACATGTGAAGAGTCTGTCACAATGATGAACTGGGGAAAATATGTAGGTAAGCCGATATCAATAGAGACATTATGAAATCAGCAAAGTAATAAGTGAGAGATAGGCTTAGACATTTCAAAGGGTTGAGTTTGAATATGCAATCTTAGGAAGAAACAAATATGTAGTCACTAATAGGATTGACATTTGAGAGCATTAGGCAACTTGGACATGGATGATTTTAGTAATCCATGTTATTTTTCCATTTAGGCTTTGGTACAATCATAAATGTAAATTTGAATTCTGTGTCCAGAATATTTCTGTGAATAAATGTATATGTAGATAAGGTGACATGAGTATTTCTTCCACCATTTCTGGGAGCAATATTGACTGACTACTTCTGACTGATAGGTACAGATTCTTTATGTGATTTGGAGTCATGAGAAACCCAAGCACTTCTTCAGGTCTTGAAGAACTCATATGACCCAAAGGATCCCTATTCTCACTTGATGGATGTCAGGAATTGTTGGGAGCCATCAGCCATGTAGGTATGACAATTTCCTTGCCAGCGTACCCCCATGTTTCTTTAGTGGAAGGACTCATGCAAATAGGACATTTTCCAGGACATTGCATGTAAGGTGACCTTGCTCAAGGACCAGGGCAGGATCCGTGTTTAGGGTGTTCCCCCTTTAGAATAGGGCAGTTTAGCATAATAGGAGATTAGGGTGTTCCCCCCTTAGAATAGGGCGTATCCTGCTGCTGATTTCCTCTTGAGTTCTTAGGGTCAGACAGTATATTTTGGGAGACAGAAGCCCATGTGGAGTGGATTTGGGCAGAGTAGTGGATTTGGGCAGAGGTGGATTTGGGCAGAGAACGTGGATTCCCCCAGAATGTGTTTGTAGACGGCCGGTGTGAGTTCGGGAATAAAGAATTGCTGTTTGAATCTACAAGTTGTGTGGTGGCTCGTGATTTGTGCCCAGCCAGAGACTGCGGCAAGGAATCTAACAGAGGAAGGGAAGATACTTCATCCACAATGACTGAACTTTTTGCCATTTTGGTTTTGGATGCACACATGGGATCTTTCCTTAGATCCATCAGGTGCTGATAATCTAAGTCACAGCCTCACACAGGGCCAAGAGGCTGATTCAGACACATCCCTTTCCAAGGAAATTAAGCAAAGAGCCACAGGTGATGCCCATTCATTTCCATTTGAAACCTGTTTTCTTTAGGCTTCACAAAGGGGTGGCCTGAGGATAAGACCTTCCTGACATTCAGGGCAACAGAAAAATAGGGAAGCAAAAGGCCCAAAGCAGGGTTTCTGCACTGAGACTTTCCTGGTCACACTGTCCCTGCTCTTCCGTAATGTTAGATTGAGGGAAAAGTGTATGGTTAGGGTTAATAACACGTTCGATTTGCGTTAGGAATCATTCTGCAGGACGAATATTGGTACTGGGAATCTGCAATATTTACAAGAATATATAGGTGAAATATAAGTATGAAAACAGAAATCTAGGTAAGATTTGAAGCCCAGACGGGCATTGGGCCCTTGAGTGGGTTACTTAGCTTTGAATTATGTTCTGCACTGATGTCTCAGATAAATCGATATACAATGGCATAGGAACTTGTACCTTGGGTTATTGAGTGTCGAAAAGTACATCAAGTCATAAAGGGAAAGTCCATAGGTTTAGGATGATAGTCTCTAGGTTTAGAAACAACAGTGAGTATAGGATTTGGACCAAAAGTTCTTTAGCAATTTCTTTTCAATAAGAGAGTGAATGTAAATGTCAGCACATGTGAAGAGTCAATCACAATGATGAACTGGGGAAAATATGTAGGAAAGCAGATATCAATAGACACATTAAGAAATCAGCAAAATATAAAGTGAGGGATAGGATTAGACATTTTCAACAGGCTTGAGGTTGAATAAATAATCTTAGGAAGAAACAAATACATAGGATTTATCAATAGGATTTACATTTGAGAGCATTAAACAACGGGGACATAGATATTTTTAGTAATCCTTGCTCATTTTCCTTTTAGGCTTTGCTACAATCATAAAAGTGAGTTTTGCTTTCTGTGTCCAGAATATTACTTTGTTAAAATTTATATGTAGATCAGGTGACATGAGCATTTCTTCCACCATTACTGGGAGCAATATTTTGAAGACGTAATTGGGGAACAAAGTAGAGTACCCTGTGTCAATGTATATAGAAATAATGTATGAATAGACCATACTGTGAATAAATTATATAACTGGTTCCAACTTTAAATAGTGGATTGATTTGATATCTTAAAATATACAAGAAATCTTAAATTGATATACATACATTCATGATAACCAGTTATACACTAACGGTAATATTAGGGTTATGGTTTATCATGAAAAGTGTGTGAGTTTTGCTTCAATTATGATTATGGAAATCGAAAATAATGTGTTTGGAAAGAACTCTCATGAAAAGACCAGTCAAGAACCTTGGAAGAATATATGTGTTCTGAAGCAACAGGTGATTGAAATTGAAACAAATGTCTATAAATTTGTGAACTTGTGGTTGAAATATATATCCTATTTTGTGCATAAACTGAAGAAATAGTAATGTACCTCTGTTTAATAAATATGAACCTAAAAATACACATCATGTACCATGGGACACTGCTTGCATTGTTGTTGAACTAGGTTTTACTGTAGAAATATTAGGATTTGTATGCACCATTCACAGAAGTTAGTTTTCAGTACTAGGAAACAGATATGTATTTCAGGTGGATGAATATTTCTGAGAATAATCTTGTGAAAAGTTGATCATAAATTCACATACATGAATATGAATGATTTTAAGGAGTGTATAATAAGATTCATGTATTTCATATTTTGAAAAATATAGAGAGTGTGTATATATATATATATAAATATACACACACACACACACACACACACACACACACACACAGACAGACATTAAAAACAAGCAATATATTTGCCAATCGAAATTCATCATGAAATATATATCATCCACAGGTGCAAAAATATTTATTTCACCGAAAATGGATTTATGAATAATGTTGTTCTACTAGAAAGCTCACCCATAGGTTGAGTTTTCAATTCCAACAGTATTTAGGAGGAGTGATCTCTTCTCATAACTTGTATCTGCCTCGTCTGCAACCTCACAAAAATGTAGGTGTGATAACAGGTAGGATTCTATATGTGCATATAAAAATACATGTGCCGAACAGTCTACAGAGAAAGGAGACACCAATTTGTTGAGAGCCACAGCTGAAGGGGCCCCAGCAAACTTCCAGCTCCCAGAAACATCCACCTGCCAGGTGATTGTTGGCTCACAGCGGCCCCAGCAACATCTAGCTGATTGGCTCCTCTGTGGTGATGCTCATTGGAGATGCTCATTGAGCTTTTTCCCCGCCCTTTCCGACTGCCAGCTGATGATTGGCTCACAGCAGCCCCAGCAACATCTAGCTGATTGGCTCCTCTGCGGTGATGCTCATTGGGCTGTTTCCCTGCCCTTTCAGACCACAGAGCTGCTCATTGTGGGACTTTTTTGGCTCCACCCACGTGACCCAGCCAAACGGCATCAAGAGGAGGAGGATTGTGGGAGGTGGAGAGGCTTGTGGGTGTGACAGAGACTTTACAAGGAAGCCAGTGGTGGCAGTTGGGCTCTGAGGGTTTTTTTTCCTGAGGAGTTGTTTTGTTTGTCATTTGTGGTTCTAAAAATAAAGTTTGTTTCTTTTGAAAAGTGGCTCTTGAATCATGCCCAGGAAGACTGCAGCGTTTGGTGGCTCGCATGGGGAGTGACTGAGGGTAAGTGATAAGGTAAACTGCTCTCCCCTGAGGGCAGGGTGAGAGGATGGGTAGCCATTTTAGGATTCCTCTTTTGTTTTGCTTCACTTTTGTTTTAACTTGCCTGTCCATAGAGATGAGTGAGATGGAAGAGAAACCTCTCACATCTGAGGAAAAATTATTTACGTCTGAGGAACAGATACTGAGAAAGGACTGATTCACATGTCAGGAGGATAGAAAGGCCATAATGACTTTTTGGTGTTCTCTTTTTATTTCATTCTGTCTCGGTTTTGTTTGGCATCATCTTGTTGGGTTGTATTATAGTAGAAATACGGGATCAGAAATTAGTAAAAAACAAACTGAAAGACTGGTAAGTAAATTGTTAGAGGAAGGAGGCATCTCATTAAAGTCAAGAACAGTCAGGGCATACGTTGATACAATACAAAAATGTAGCCCATGGCTTTTTAAGGAGGAGTTGTTAAATATACCATAATGGAACCATCATGGTGAAGATTAAAAAGAGGAGAAAAGAACAGCCCAGGGACTCTGCCAGTTGAAACATTGCCATTGAGGACGTTCATATCTGTTTTGCTTAGTCCAAAGACTTTAGTTCAGACAAAGATAGAGAAACAAAGCTTAGGACAGAAAATGCCATCAGGGGAAAAGTTACAAAAGGAGACTGCTACTAACAACTTTCTATCATCAGAGGGTGTAAGTGTCCAACCAACAGTGCCACCTCTACAGGAGACTGTTACTAACACCATTCTATCACCAGAGTATGTAAATGTCCAAATAACAAGGCCACCTCCATATGCTGGGAGGCACCCAAACCCCGCAGTTGATAGTTCGGATCCTGAGACAGGATCTCAAGTATTAACATGCCCTTTATTTGAGGTAGGAGGGAAGCGAATTCACCATGCTTTAAATTTCAAAATAGTGAAGCAGCTAAAAGAGGTTGTAACAACCTATGGTCCTCAAGCACCCCTCATTGTAAGCTTGGAGGAATCCATTAACAACTTGAATATGACACCAGTAGATTGGGCTAATATGTGTAAAGCTGTGCTAAATGGAGGTCAATACCTGTTATGGAAGGTTGCCAATGAGGAATTTTGCAAGGAGACGGCTAGGCGAACTGCAGAAGCGGGTTATCCTCAGAGAAATCTAGATATGTTGTTAGGAAAGGGACCCTATGAGGATCAGCAGCAACAAATTGCATATAATCCTGGTGTATACACACAAATTGCTGCAGAAGCAGTTAGGCCATGGAAGACTTTACAAGGACATGGAGGTTTACAAGGTCAATTATCTAAGGTAATACAAGGAGCTAATGAATCTTACGCTGAATTTGTAGATAGGCTTATTCAAATTGCTACCAGAGTTTTTTGGGAATACAGAACTAGCAATGCCATTAATAAAACAACTGGCTTATGACCAAGCAAATCGTTGGTGTAGAGATATCATTAGACCATGGAAACATGAAGATTTAAACACATATATTACATTATGTAGAGACATTAATGAATAAGAGCAAGTCGTGGCAGCTGCAGTAAAACAGGCTTTAGATGCCAGAGACATCAATGAACAAGGGCAATTTGTGGCAGCTGCAGTAGAACAGGCTTTAGATGCAAGGCCAGGAACATGCTACAATTGTCAACAAACAGGATATTTTAAGAGGAATTGCTCCATAGAAGGAGGGTTTAACAAAACTAGATACCAAAGGAGCAGAATAATGGGTATTTGCCCACGATGCCATAGAGGGAGACACTGGGCTAATGAATGCCGTTCTCAAACCCCCATAGAGAATACCTCATTATCAAAAAACGAACAAGGACCAGCTGTTTACCCACGATATCATGGAGAAAGGCATTGGGCTCGATTGCCAAAAAATGGACAGGGGTCCCAATGCTCTGGGGCCAAAAACCACAAATATACAGAGCACTGGAGGAACACAGCAACCCCATCAGGGTAGTGCCCAGGACACATTGTCCATCATACGCCTCATCAGACAAATCAGAGAGAGTGCAGGGTTGGACATCTGTGCCTCCGCCAGATCAGTACTAACTGCAAAGATGGGGGTTCATATCATTCACACAGGGGTGAAAGGACCTGTTTCCAAAAAAACAGTAGGCTTATTATTGGGACGCAGCTCTTCTAATCTAAAAGGACTTATGATAAGTCCTTGGGTAATTGATCGCTTCATTATGAAGGTGAAATAAAATTTATAGCCAGTTCTCCAAAGGACATATCAGTAATTGCACCAGGAGATAGAATAACACAGTTACTAATAATACCCAGGTTACATGATAAATTTTCCAGTCATGCTGTAGAAAGAGGTTCCAAGGGATTAGGCTCCACAGGTTTAGATTGGGCTATGCTTTCTTTAAATTTAGATTCTCGCCCCATGCTAAAACCAAATATTCAAGGACATGAATTTAATGTGCTACTGGATACAGGTGCAGTCCTTAGCATCATCTCTCATCAAGAATGGCCAAAACATTGGCCATTACAACAAGCCACTCAAACGCTTTGAGACCTAGGAGTGGCGACTAATCCCCATAGAAGTGCAATGGTATTAGATTGGAATGATTCTGAGGGATGTGAAGGAACTATACAGCCATATGTATTGGATCATCTTCCTGTAAATTGATGGGGACGAGATGTCCTAGATCAATTAGGTTTGACATTAACAAATAACATCAATCAAAATGCACCCACTATTATGGCTAGAGAAGGTTTTTTGAAAGGAAAAAGATTAGAAAAACTAGAACAAGGTACAGCAGCACCAATTCAAATAGACCAAGCAACAGACAGACTTGGGTTGGATTTTCAGAAAGGGCCACTGAGACAATAAAAATTACTTGGAAATCAGAAAGACCAGTATGGGTTCTTCAGTGGACCCTGACTAAAGAAAAGATACAATCACCCCAGGACCTGGTCAAACAACAATTAGCGGAAGAACATATACAACCTTCTGTATCTCCCCATTATACTCCCATTTTTGTCATCAAAAAGAAATCTGGTAAATGGAGATTATTGCAAGACGTAAGAGCCATTAATAATGAGATGGTTATTTTTGGACCTGCTCAGTCGGGGATCCCTCAATTGTCTGCTTTGCCAAAAACTTGGTATGTTTTAGTTATACATATTAAAGATTTTTTTTTCAATTCCAATTCTTCCTGAGGATAGTCCACGTTTTGCATTTACTATCCCTGCACTGAATCATGAAGGTCCTGATCAGAGGTATGAGTGGAAAGTACTCACTCAAGGGATGCCTAACAGCCCAACTATGTGTGAAATTTATGTTAACAAAGTAATCCAGCCACTTAGAAATCAAAATTCTGAAATACAAATATTTCACTATATGGATGATGTATTATTAGCACACAAAGGTAAAAACGCATTGCTAGAATGTTATGCAACACTTACAAACTTATTAAAAATTATAATCTAGAGATAACAATTGATAAAGTACAATTAAATTTTCCAATTAATTATTTAGGAGTTCTATTATCCTCAACCATGGTCAGTCCACCAAAAATTCAAATACGAGTAGATCAACTGCAATCAATTAATGACTTTCAAAAGTTATTAGGAGACATAAATTGGATAAGGCCTTATCTAGGTATACAAAGAGGAGAGTTGGGACCTTTATTTGATATCCTAAAAGGTCCATCTGATCCAAATTCACCCAGAATGTAAACGCCTGAAGCAAGAAAGGCATTAAAAATCATTGAAACATATATGGGAAATATGCATTTGGATAGATTTGATAAAATATTGCCTTTATTATTTATTGTACTACCAACAAAAAATATTCCTACAGGAGTATGTTGGCAAGAAGCTCCATTATAATGGATTCATTTTTCTTATTCTTCTAACACTATAATTAATAGGTATCCCAAGGCTAACGGACAATTAATACTCATAGGAATAAAAGCAACAAAGTGAGTGTTTGGAATTTCTCCCAACAAAAGTATTACTCCATACACTATGAATCAAATTGATTAATTAGCTAATGAGTTAAATACTTGGGCAATAATCATGTGTAAATCTAATATTTCTTTTGATACCCACTTACCATCTAATCTTATATTGTCTTTTTGGTCATCTCTTCCTGTAATTTTTTCAAAAATGACAAGAAAACACCTATCATGAATGCTCCAAATATATTCATTGATGGGTCAAATAATGGTACAGCAGCAATTGTTACACCTGATCTAACTGTTACATTTTTAATACCCCAACAATCAGCTCAAAAGGTAGAGCTTAATGCAGTATTATTAGCTTTTGTGATGTTTAAAGATTCTGTGTTTAATTTATTTTCCAATAGTCAGTATATAGTTAATGCTATAGTATCCCTTGAAGATGCTGGTAGGATTTCCCCTTCCTCTACTGTTTTCTCTTTCCTTTCCACTATACAAAGTCTAATCTGGGACAGAAAAGATCCATTCTTAATAGGACATATCAGGGCACATCCAGGATTGCCTGGAGCCCTTAGTTTGGGCAATGATTTAGCAGATAAAACTACACATGACATACATACATATTTTCTCTACACTAGAAGAAGCTATAAATTTTCATAAAAAGTTGCATATCAATGCTAACACTTTACAAAAGCATTTCAAAATAACTAAGTAACAAGCTAGACAAATAATAAAACAATGTCAAAATTGTGTGACCATTTTACCACAAGTTAATCTTGGAGTCAATCCTAGAAGATTGATCCCTAACCATATTTGGCAGATGGACGTCACACACTTGCCAGAATTTGGAAAATTAAAATATTTGCATCTTACAGTTGATACTTCTTCTGGATTTTTGTTGGGCTCCCTTCATGCTGGAAAAAAACTAAAGATGTTGTAGCTCATTGCTTACAAAATTTTGCCACTTGGTCATTCCAAAAGAGTTAAAATAGATAATGCCCCTGGTTATACTTCTAACTCTTTTAAACAATTTTGCTCATCATTTGGCATTACTCATATAACAGGAATCCCATGCAATCCACAGGGACAAGGCAGAGTTGAAAGAGCACATCAAACTATTAAAATGTACTTATTAAAGTAAGATGACGGAATTGGGAAGAGATATAAATTCCCCAAAGATGAACTTAAAACAACCCTTTTTAACTCTAAACTTTTTAAATTTGGATTTTCAGGACTTAGTGCTGCAGAAACGCATATGTGTCCAAAAAATGTGTATAAGCCAAAGGTACTTTGGAAGGATATTCTAACAGGACAATGGAAAGGTCCTGACCCATTAATTTTCTAGAATTGGGTGTCTGTTTGTGGGTTTCCACAGGAAGAACAGCAGCCGATTTGGATTCCAGAGAGATTAACTAAGGTTCTGACCCAGTGATTGCCTAAAGTCGGGGGTCTGTTTATGTGTTTCCACAGGGAGAACAGCAGCCGATTTGGATTCCAGAGAGATTAACTAAAGCAATTTCTATAGACCAAAATAAGATGATTTGGCTCAAATCCATAACAGCTGATGTGCAAAACTCCAGTTTGGCTATCCTTACATCAGCGACAGAACAGGGATGCTTTTTTCAATATCTATTTTATTATTGCCCTTTACCACATCATGAAGTTCTCTTTTGTTTTTTTGAGCTCATACATACCTAGGTTAATGTTTTGCTGATCAGTTCTATTTTTTGTCTATAGAGTTTTTAAACATTGCAATGATGATTTCACCTGTAAAAAGTTATAAGGCCTTTACTATTATATTATGTGTTGTATGTATTTATTATGTGTGCACACTTGTGTTTTGTGTTATATGTTTGAATGTGTGTATGTCCATATATCATATATGATGAGTGCTCATGAAAAAATGGGTCCATTTTTTTTAATTCACGTGAATTAAATAGTTTAATTTAAATGGGGTAAACAACTGTTCAGGATTGTTTTAATATGTGAAAAAATAGGAGGTTAACAGACCTGTTTTTTTTACTTTTACCTTTTTTTTCATTATATTTAATAATTCTCTTCAAGATAATGTAAATTGTTATGAAAATTGTTTTCTTTTAGTGCCTTCTGGAATGTTACATAATTTTTTCTTTAGCCATTATTGCCAGAATTCCTATCTTTATCCCAGTGCCGGTGAAGACAAAGATAAAACCAATATACAGGTTCTGCAATACCCATCACTGAACTGCTTGCAGAACTTGCTTGGAATATGTATCACTTGTATGCATTGTGAACTCACTTGTATGCATTGTGAACTATCTGCTGGTGCAGCGAATTGTGGTAGTGTTTGGATACTTATGCTGATTCTGTCATCAGTGGTACAATTTTTCCAAAAGGAGCCCTCAATTGGCTTGGTGTATCTTCCCTATTCTCGTTTGATAGAGGTCAGGAAACTTACAGAGGAAGGCGAAAGAATTCATCCACAATGACTGCTCTTTTGGCCATTTTTGTTTTGGATGCACACATGGGATCTTTCTTTAGATCTATCAGATTCTGAGATTCAAAGCCACAACCTCACACAGGGCCAAGAGGCTGATTCAGACACATCCTTTTCCAAAGCAATTAAGCAAAGAGCCACAGGTGATGCCCATTCCTTCCATTTGAATACTGTTTTCTTCAGGCTTCACAAAGGGGTGGCCTGAGGCAAAGACCTTCCTAACATTCAGGGCAAGGGAACCATAGGTAAGCAAATTGCCCAAAGCAGGGTTTCTCCACTGAGACTTTTCTGTTTACAATGATATCTGAGGTTTCTGAAATCTTCCCTTTCCCTTCAGCTATGCAGTACATGGCCATCTCACAGAGTTTGGAGGTGGTACATATCTTGAACACAAAACAATGAGGCTATTCTGGAGAGAGGCCAGAATTCAGGAATAAAACAGGAACTTAGGAAGATAGTAGGTGTTGCCTGTCCATAAGACAAGCAACAGTCCATTCATAAAAAGGGCAGAATGAATGCCTGGAAGCTTCCTACTAGACAGGACACCTCCATTGATGCATTCTCTTTTCTAAAGACTACAACAACGGACACAGTGCATATACAGACATAGAAAAACTCGCCTTGTCAAATGACTTACTAGAAACAGTCGACTCCAAACCAAACAAACCACCTTTCCTACCTATTCTCAGAACATGAGAGAAAACCATGAACTCACACCCACACCCACAAAGGAACCTCCTTCCCACAAGTAGGTCTGTGACTATCTGTAGTGTCCTCTGACTGGTGGACCATACTATGTTCTTCCAAAATGGCCTGTCTTGTATCAGAACAGGCCTTCTTTGCCAACTCTGTTAAGTTGTCAGAAGCCAGCAGCTTTCTCAGGGAAGGCCCCTCTTCAGAGTTCTCCTGGCATTTGGCCATCCTCACATAAGGAGTTAACAAGAAATACTGACTCTGTCCTTGGTAAATTCAAACAAGTGTGCCCACTGGGACTGGGAATGGGACTGGCTCTGGGTGTCTGGCTTCCTGGATCCCAGGTTCAGAGAGTTCCATCACCAAGGAAGTGAGGTAGGTCACTTCCTTCAGGAATTGAATGAGGTCAATACCTTGGAAACCACTTTGTCCTAAAAGTTGTTTACAAGGGTCCCATGAGATGGAGGCTGCCCCTACTTCCTCTGACACATTCATTAGTTAGAATGGTATATCAACCATAGGCACCAGGGAACAGCTCTCCACACAGGCCTGTTTTGGTCCATCTTTTCTACATTAAGAACAAAGTGGCTGATTCAGACAGAATACTTCATACTGACCGGGTTTTTTGCCATGGAAGATGATTTTGCTATTTCAGGTCCTTCAGAGCTGCCTAAGTTTTCTCCAGGGAACATTTCTGCATGAACCTTTGAGGTTCTCAGCAGGTGGAAGATCCCCTACATTCCTGTATTGTAAGACCAACTCTGTCCCTGCTCTATTGTAAAGTTAGATTGAGGGAACAGTGTATGCTTAGGGTTAATAACAGGTTGGATTTGGGTTAGGAATCATTCTGAGGGATGCATAATGGTATTGGGAACCTGCAATATTTACAAGAATATAGAGGTAAAATATAAGCATGAAAACAGAAATCTAGTTATGATTTGAAGCCCAGAAGTGCATCGGGCCCTTGATTGGGATACTTAGCTTTGAATTATATTCTGCACAGATGTCTCAGATAAATCGATATACAATAGTAAGTGATAGGATCAGACATTTTCAACAGGCTTGAGGTTGAATATATAATATTAGGAAGAAACAAATATTTAGTCACCAATAGGATTGACATTTGATAGCAGTAGGCAACCTGGACATTGATGTTTTTAGTAATCCATACTCACTTTCCATTTAGACTTCGGTACAAACATTAGTGTGACATTTGCATTTTGTGAAAGAAGTCACATGAAAAGACCAGTGAAGAAACCTCGTGTAAAACATGTATTTTGAATTAGGAAGTGATGGAATGTAAAACAAAATGCCTATTAATTTCTTAACTTGTTGATGAAATATATACCCTATCATGTGTATTAACTGAAGAAATAGAAATCTACCAGTATTGAATAAAATTGAATGACAAAATACACATCATGTCCCATAGAAATCTACTTGCATTGATATTAAACTGGGTCAGTTACTGCAGAAATATTAGGATTTATATGCACCATTTACTGAAGTTAGTTTTCAGTACTAGGAATCAAATATGTAGTTCAGGTGGATGAATATTTCTCAGAATAATTTTGTGAAAAGTTGATTATTAATCCACATACATGAAAATGAATGAATTTACGGAGTGTATAGTAAGACACATATATTTCACATTTTGAAAAATCTAGAGTGTGTGTGTATATACATAAACACACACACACACACACACACACACACACACACACACAGACATTAAAAAGTAGCAATATATGCCAATTGAAATTCACCATGAAATATATGTCATCCACAGATCGAAATAAATTCGTTTTACTGAACATGGATTCATGTATAATATTGTTGTACTAGGAAGATCAACAATAGTCTGAATTTTCAGTTCCAACAGCATTCAGGAGGAGTGATCTCTTCTCACAATTTGTATCTGCCAAGTCAGCCACCTCACAAGAATGTACGTGTGGTACCAGGTAGGATTCTATATGTGCATATTAAAATACATGTACTGAATAGGCTACAGGAAAAGGGAGACAGGAATTCACATTTTCGTTAACTTTAAAAACACATGGAGAACCATTTCAACAAAAAATTGACTAGATTTATAACATATACCCTATATAATGCAAAAGGCAATTCCAATGATACATCATTCGTCCTCTTAACTGCTTGTATTTCTATTCTTTTTGGGTTAATTTTCCCCATCATATTAGGATTAGTAGTCAGAGTCTAGTTGGGCATGTGTTAGTGTCAGGGATTCAGTATTTCAAATGGAAATTTGGAAAACGATTCCAATGTTTATGCAAATATGTGCTACAAAAATATCTTCCCACTCTCATCCAGAACAGTGCCTTGACTTTACCTTCATTACAAGTAAAACACAATTAGAGTGGAAGAGTTAGATAATCTGTGAATACTTATCTGGAATCGAATATGTTCAGGAGTTCACAAACTTGGAGGTGGTAGAGAAGATTCCAAAAGTAAGGGAAAGGGAAAAACTCCACAAACATGGAGCTCTGCTGGACTAAAAACTTCTTGAGTAACTGCCTCTGAGCTTGGGCACTTGAAATATATGTTGTAGTCAGGAGATTTAGCTTCCTTTGTAGTGAGACCATCAAATCTGGGTATGATTCTATGTGACCTGGAATACATGATTTCTTATTTTCCAAAAAACATTAGGAAGCAGTCCTTAATTCTCTCTTTGTAGGTAAACTGTGGCCACTGGGGGCTAATTGTCTACCCTTTTGAACTCTTAAGCCATTTGGTCATCCTGCAGTTTTCCTGGTGTTTCTTGCTGCTGCATTGGGAATTTGGTATTTGCTTCACGAAATACAAGGAATTCAACTGGGACACAGTGCTGGAGGGAGTTCTGTCACGTGTGGTGGGTCAGGGTCTGCAGGAGAATGCACCAACCAGGCTTCTATCCCACATAGCTTGCCTCCTTAACCATAGCAACCTGATTCTAAACATTGGCCTGAATCCTCTCCATATAACAAGATGCCTTTACATAGAAGCGTCTGCTGGCTGCACCATGTCAGTCACAAGCCAATTGGAAGCCAATGGCAGATCCACATGGCCCAACCACAGAAGTTTTTTTTTTTTTTTTTTATCACACACCTGCCCATCACTGCACTAGGCCCACTACTCAGCAGGGTCCAACTTACTGGAATCTCTGTTCTACACAATTTTCATGAAACTCAGTCAATCATGTCACTGTCCTGCATATTCATGATCAGCAACAGGACATCCAAAGTTTCTCCAGTACCATCTGGTCATGGGAATTTCAAAAATTTCATGGTATTTATCTAGCAATTTTTCAAGGATGAATTTGGCAGCATGTGGGTTTCAATTCATTCAGGGACCATTAAGTGTTTTGGAAGTTCATTTCAAAGAAAGTTCTGGAGAAATCTCACAGGCAAGGTTTCCCAAAGATTGGCCAAAAGGTCACATAAATCCAGGCCCATTGAGGTCTACAATGTGAGGTCCATGTGTGTTATGACTCTCAACTAAGCCTGCCAAGTCTTTCAGAATAAAATCATGTGATATCCAGCCTGAGATTCCCAGTGATCTCTGGAAAGCCACCCTGGGCCTAGATGTCAGTTTCCAAGGGTGACTCTCATACTTGGCTTCCTAAAATCCCAACCCAATTCATGGCAATACTTCTCTAAGTTCTATTCCTGTACTCAGTCTCTAAGGGGAATCACGCCACAGTTCAAACCCAGGTGGACTCATTCCTGTATTATAAGACCATCCATTCCAACTGCCACAAAAATGACCACAATTAAAAACAAAACACTCCCACATGGCCCTCATCTTCTTCCATATAGACACTCATCATATCCTCTGGCTGGAGATTTACATGAGGAATGCAGCCCAAGACAGTGTCCAGAATACGCTCCCTTGCTCCTCGTTTACCTAAATTCTGAGTGACCTGGACACCCTTCCTTTGAACCAGGAGTGATCAAATAGGACTGCCATTAATACTTATCCACTTCTCAAATTTGAGACCTACTGACTGTTGGGTTTAGATTCTTTATGTTAATTGGAGTCATGAGAAAACCCAAGCACCTATGTGCTAGCCTCTGCAGGGATTTGAAGAACTCATTTGACCTAAAGGATCCCTATTCTCACTTGATTGATGTCAGAAACCTTATAGAGGAAGGCGAAAGACTTATCCACAATGACTGCTCTTTTTGTCATTTTGGTTTTGGATGCACACATGGGATCTTTCTTTAGATCCATCAGTTGCTGAAAATCTAAGCCACAGCCTAACACAGGGCCAAGACGCTGATTCAGACAAATCCCTTTGCAGAGCAATTAAGCAAAGAGCCACAGGTGATGCCCATTCTTTTTATTTGAAAAAGGTTTTCTTCAGACTTCACAAAGCGTTGGCCTGAGGCAAAGACCATCCTGACATTTAGGGCAATAGAACAATAGGTAAGAAAAGGCGCAAAGCAGGGTTTCCACAATGAGACATTACAGGTCAAACTGGTATGTGAGTTTTCTGAGATGCTCGCCATTCACTTCAGCTATTCAGTACATGGCCATGTCACAGAGCTTGGAGGTGGTACATATCTTGGATACAAAGCCATGAGCCTATTATGGATAGTGGCCAGATTTCAGGAAGAAAACAGGAACTTAGGAAGATCGTAGGTGTTGCCCATCAATATGGCAAGCCGCATTTCATTTACAAATTGGGCAGGATGAATGCTGGTAAGCTTTCTAATAGACAGGACACATCAATTGATGCATTCTCTTTTCTAAAATCTATAACCATGGACACAGTGGGATACAGAGACACAGAAACACTCGCATTGTCAAACGACTTACTAAAAACAATTCAGTCCAAACCAAACAAACATCATTTGTACTTATTCTCAGAACAAGAGCCAAATCCACAAACCCACACCCACACCCACAAAGGCACCTCTTTCCCCCAAGTAGGTTGTGAGTATTTGGAGTGTCCTCTGACTGTGGGACATTCTGGTTCCCCCGAAATGGCCTGTCCTGTCTCTGATCTTGTGTCCTTTTCCAACTCTCTGAAGTTGTCAGGATCCAGTGGTGAGCCACTACCTGCTTTCTCATAAAAGGCCCGTCTTCAGAGATTTCCTGCCATTTGGCCATCCTAACATCAGTAGGTACCAAGAAAGATTGACTCTGCCCTCGGGAAATCCAAAAAGTGAAACCACTGCGACTGGGACTAGAACTGGCACTGTTTGACTGGCTTCCTGGATCACAAGTTCAGAGAGTTCCATCACCAAGGAAGTGAGGTGAGGTCACTTCCGTCAGAAACTGAATGAACTCACTGCCTTGTCAACCACTTTGTCCTAAGAGTTGCTTCCAAGCTTCCCATGAGATGGAGGCTGCCCCTGCTTCCTGTGACACTTTCACAAGTTAGAATGGTATATCAACCATAGGCACCCAGTAACAGCTCTCCACACTGGTCTCATTTGGTCCATCTTCTCTACATTAAGAATAGAGAGGCTGATTCAGACACAACCCTTCACCCTGACCAGGTTGTTTTCAATGGAAAATGACTTTTGCTCTCTCAGGTCCTTCAGAGGTGCCTACATCTTCTCCAGGGATTATGTCTGCATGGACCTTTGAGGTTCTCAGCAGGTGGAAGATCCACTACATTCCTGTATTATAAGACCAACTCTGTCCCTGCTCTTCTGTAAAGTTATATTGAGGTAAGAGTGTATGTTTAGGGTTAATAACATGTTTGATTTCGGTTAGGAATCATTCTGCTGAATGAATAATGGTATTGGAAACCTGCAATATGTATAAAAATATAGAGGTAAAATATATGTATAAAAACAGAAATCTAACTAACATTTGAAACCCAGAAGGGCACTGGGGCCTTGATTGGGATATTTAGCTTTGAATAAATCGATATACAATGGCATAGGACCTTGTACCTTGGATAATAGAATGTAGAAGAGAACATCAGTCAAAAAGGATAGTCGGTAGTGAAAGGTTAATAAAATAGGTACTTGTCACTTCCTGTTTTTCCTTATGCTTAACAAAACACTGTTGAAATATTGAGAACTGTTTGCTCATCTTGTTCCCAGAATGTGCTGTTTCCAACTGCCAAAGTGTAGAATGTACTCCCTCACCCAGTTGCATGCAAACCGACCACTCGCCAAGACCCATCAGTAAACTTCCCTCCCTGCCCTCTCCAAGGAAAGTATATATGTTCTGCTTAAACTGCTCTCAGGGCTCTCTGCTCTATTCAAGTGAGCTCTGAGCCCCAGCATGCTGGACCCCCAATAAACCCTTTGCTGTTGGATAAGACAGTCTCTTGGTGGTCTCTTCCTTCAATGCTCGCCCGACCTTTACATATGGAGATTCCACCGAGTTCTGGCAGCGGCAGACAAGAGACCCTAACGGGCTCCTCTTGGGTTAAGCAAGGCTCCTCTTTCTGGTTTCAGTGTTAATCTTAGGGCTTGGAAAAATGGCTGTCAATGAAGAGCGTGAGCTCTCTCCAATGGTGGCTGACAGACATGTCACAGAGCCACAGGCCACGTCCCTGGGGGACGCCCCAAAGGACTCGGAAAATCGAGGAACAATAGTCTTCTCGACTCAGTGATATTTTGTATCGGATTCGGTATTGCCAGCCCATTGGGTTTTGCTGGCTACTCAGTCCTGGTCTCTGTTTTGGATGTCCATTGAATGTCTTTATTGACTTGTTTTGTCTGTGTCGTCTGTCCTTGCATTCACTCTTTGTGTATCTTTCATTATGGGACACAGTACTTCAATACCCATGTCCCTGACCCTTGATCACTGGACCAAATTTCACTTAAGGGCTCAGAATCTTTCCTTTTTCAGTGAAACGCTGGACCTGCCAGACTCTCTGTGCCTCAGAATGGCCCACCTTTGGACTTAGATGGCCTCTAGAAGGATCTTTCTGCTTCCCACTAATTTAATAAGCCAGAGATATTGTCTTTCAACTGGGCACACATAGCCATCCGGATGAACAGCCATATAACTTAACTTGTCAGGACCTCTGCAAATCTCCTCCTCCATGGGTGAAGCATTTCCTTGCCCCTGCCCCCACTCCTACTCCTTCGCCCACGATCTCTCAAACCCTCTTCTCCTCCTCCTCCTCCACCCTCTGTTCTCCCTGAGTCACAAGATTTGACTCTACTGGACTCTCCTCCCCTCCTTATTCCCTGCCCTCGTCCCCCAACCACCAACACCCTCTAAGTGATTCCCCTGCAGCTGACTCAGCCTCTCCACCGTTGGACGAAGCCAAGCTAGCCCAGCGCCCTCCAGATAACTCATCCGCGGCACACACAGCCCCTCCTCCCCAGGAGGAAGCTGGCCTGGCTTAGGGAACTCGCTGGCGGCGAATGTTTGAAAACCCTGGAACTCCTGTGATGATCCCCCTATGTCCCTACGGGCCAATGATTGACAAAGGCAATGGGGGGAAAATGCAAGCCTACGAATATTGGCCTTTCTCCTCTTCAGACCTATATAACTGGAAAAATAACAATCCCCATTTTTTCGAGGATTCTACCCGGCTCACATGTCTGGTTGAGTCATTGATTTTTTCAGAGCCGCCTACTTGGGATGACTTTCAACAACTCCTAGGGACTCTCTTTATGACAGAGGAACAAAAGAGAATCCTCCTGGAAGCTAGAAAAAAAAATCCTAAGACCAGATGGGAGACTGACATATCTTCCCAACATAATCAAAGCCGGCTTTCCCTAGAATCAACCCAACTGGTTCCCCAAAACTTTGAAGGTAGAAAGCATCTGTCCACTTCTTACCGGGTTCTAATAGTGGGCATCCGAGCGGCCGCTAGGTGACCAACTAATTTGGCCAAGGTAATAGAGATTATTCAAGGGCCTGATAAATCTGCCTCTATGTTTCTAGAGAGAATTATGGAGGCATAGGATATATACTCCTTTCAATACTCATGCAGAGGATCAAAAGGCATCTGTCACAATGGCCTTTATTGGGCATGCTGCCCTGGATATTTAAAGAAAGTTACAATGCTTAGATGGATTACAAGATATGACTTTGAGAGATTTAGTCAGAGAAGCCGAGAAAGTATACTATAAAAGAGAAACTGAGGAAGAGAAGGGAGCAAAGGGAGGATAAAAGAAACAAAAGACAGACTAATGAGTTGACTAAGGTCCCGGTCACAACAACCAAAGGGCCAGAAAATAAGAAACAGGGAGACAGGAAGGGATACCTCGTCCCACGCCAGAGGCCCCCCTGACCTCAGATCAATGTGCCTACTGTAAAGAAAGAGGACACTGGGTTCAAGAGTGCCCTAGAAAAAGACAGCCACGGGAGGCAGCCATTCTGACTCTTGAGGATGACTACAAAAGTTGGGGCTCAGATCCCCTCCCCAAACTCAGCATAACTTTTGAAGTGGAGGGGACCCCAGTGAACTTTGAAGTGGATACAGGGGCAATAAACTCAGCCCTTAAGGCCCCATTAGGCCCTCTATCAAATAAAAGGTCTCTAGGTCAAGGGGCTAATGGCTGTAAATGTTGGGCTTGGACAACTAAGAGGACCATGGACCTGGGGAAAGAAAAAATCCATCACTTTTTTTTAGAAATCCCTGAATGCCTGGCCCCATTGATGGGCAGAGGTCTGCTCACCAAGCTCCGGACCAAAATAAGTTTTAACCCTGAAGGCCCCCAAGTGGAATTTCTAAATCTTCCAGTGAAAACTCCTACAGTCATGGCTCTAACTATGTCAGTAGAAAATGCATATCAACTCACTCACCTTGGTTCAAAGAAACTGCAGGTATTTCTGAAGTATCAAAAACAGAGTTTTCCACTAACAGACTCACAGCAAAATGAAATAACTGAATGGGTATAAAAACCCTGTTGCTTCCATCAATTGCTTAATGCTTACCCTTTCAAGCTTCCTGCAGGAAAGCACCTACGAGGAACCAGACCAGGACAATTCTGGGAAGTGGACTTTACTGAAATTAAGCCAGCAAGGTATGGACATAAATATCTCCTAGTCTTTGTAGATACATTTTCAGGATGGATTGAAGCCCTCCCCACAAAAAGAAAAAAGAAGAAAAGAAACAGCGCAAATGATGCTCAAGAAGATAGTGGAAGATATTTTTCCAAGATACGTCCTGCCTAAGGTAACAGGGTCTGATAATGCACAGGGGTTCGTGGCCCAGGTAAGTCAGGGGTGAGCCAGGAACCTGGGGGTTAATTGGAAGTTATATTGTGCTTATAGACCCCAGAGTTGAGGACAGGACAGGGTGAAAGAATGAATAGAACCATTAAAGAGACCTTAACAAAATTCAGCTTAGCGACCAGCATAAAAGATTGGACTATGCTCCTGCCTTATGCAAATTTTCATGCAAGAAATACTCCCTCTGTTTCTTGAGTAACCTCACCCCCTGTGAAATTCTCTATGGGGCCCCTCCACCAGTAAGGGACCTAACGCCAACTCTAAGACCTAACGATCCCTTCCACACCCCCTTTCTTGACAGACTTAAAGCTCTTGAAAGAACTCAGCGATACCTATAAAAACAGCTTGCCACTGCCTACCAAACTGGGGATGAGGGGACTCCACATCAATATCAATTAAGAGACTTCATCTATGTAAGACACCATCAGGTGTCATCCCTGGAACCCCGCTGGAAAAGACCATACCAGGTGCTACTTATAACACGTACAGTGGTAAAGGTAGACGGAATCACTTCCTGAATCCATGCCTCTCATCTCAACCCTGCGCCCTGTCCAGACTCTTTCTGCAAACTGTAAAAGACTAGTAACACTTTCAAATTGCGTATTTGCCATGTGGATAAGGCTATAGACTGACCCCTTGGCCACAAATAGTCCTAACCCTCATCAGCCCGTTCAGCAGCGATGGATGATCACAAATCCTACTGGAAAAAAAGTATAATCTAACTTGCATACAGCCATCTTAGGGACCTGGTGGCCATCTCTCCACCCAGACATTTGTCAGTTGGCTATAGGTCTTTCCTATTGGGATATCCCTGATGAAGTGGATCCCACTAAAATACCATTAAATACCCTCCATACCATAGGTAATGGAAACAAACATTATTGATGTGGGGACACGCGAGCCAGATGCAGGTTGGCTAGCCTGGATTACTATGTTTGCCTGGCAGACTATCAAAGCCACAAACAGTCACGGCTGTGTGGGGGAAAAGCCGACTTTTTCTGTAAGTCATGGGGATGTGAGCATACAGGGGCTGCCTGATGGAACCCAAAATCCTCATCTAATTCAGTACAGAGCATTGGCCATACTACCAATTAGATAACCAAAACCGATGGCCCCCAGAGGGGTCTCTAGATCCTCAAATTCTGTGTGACCTTTTTTTTTTTAAAGAGAGAGTGAGAGAGAGAGACAGAGACAATTTTTAATATTTATATTTTAGTTTTTGGCCGACACGACATCTTTGTATGTGATTCTAAAGATCGAACCCGGGCCACACGCATGCCAGGCGAGCGCGCTACCCGTTGAGCCACATCCCCAGCCCCGCATGACCTTTTTAACTTCTGAAAGTGCTCAAAAGGGTGAAAGGAGGTTTCCCTATGGGCAGGAATTTTCAATCCTTCGCTCACATCATGAACTATGCTTATACAATAGATCCTCACCTTCAGCCTTCTGCTCCAGAGTCTCTGCTGTCACTCCCATCTCAGCAACCAGATTTCTCCCCTCCAATTATTAGATCAAAAACCCAAACCTCCGCTGGTTTTCAGACCATTGCCCCCTTGCTGAGGTAGCAGGTACTGAGGTACCCCTCCACCCACTCACTCCTCTCTTCTCCTGTCAGTGCCTACACCGGGTCCCACCAGGTCCTCTTACCAGCTAACCCAAAGCTAAAACCACCTGAGGAGAGCCCTCAGACCCCTATACAAGATGTAATGAAAATGGCCTGTAATGTTGCTTGTCATCACTGAAAAGGGTTTACTAAGAATTTAACGTCCCTCACATGCGTTTTGGGATACTCACTCTTGTCTTCCCCTCTGCTCTACCTGTTCTACTGCTCAAGTTTTTGTTGCTAGGAAAATCCCAAACCACTTTCCCATTATTCTTTTACATCTCTCCTTCCTCATTCTCAGATCCTCGGAGCTGCTGTCAGCCCCACCTTTCCTGTCTTCCCCTTCTGTACCAGGCCCACAGAAAAGTCTTAATTGACTTTCTACAGAAGTCTTCACCATGGATGACTTTAGGACTTTCAGCAAAAGAGTCCCTATAAAAGAGTTCAATGTAGATAAACTTCCTCTTTTATTGTTGCCTTGTTCTACTTGGCCACTGGCTAAAAAAATCAGCACTCTTAATTTAGACACCCCCTTACTTGTTTTCCACAAAATATGTGAACAAGACCTCTGCCCGTGAGGTGGGGCTTTACTGAGATGGCTACATTTCTAAGATAAAGAAGTTACCAACTGGGCTCCGTGGTAACACCTGGCAGGGGGCAAAAATAAGAAAGGTAAGAAAAAGCTCTCCCCCTTCCACGTGTCCTTGAAAAGTTAACTTGCCCAGAACAGAGGAAAAAACAGAAACAAAAACTGGTTTTTTGAACATCTGCAGACTGTGAACTTCTGAGCCCCTTCCATGTTGGGTACAAAATTCTGAAATTACCTAAACTTGAGTTTCAGGGGATTAATTGATTACAACAGAAGCAATGCCCTCTAAATCTGGTTGCAACCAAATAGGACGGTTTCCCTGTCTTCGGTGCTATCTTAGGAGCCTTACCTACAACAGCCTAATTCTATATAATTAAACATTGTTTATGTTTTAAAGAAATGGACAACAGATGTGATTAATTGTGTAATGGTGCAGATGTTTCCCAGAGTGCTCTAACATGATGCAGATTCATTTGAAGATCAAATAGGGGGGCATACAACCCGTTTCCACTGGGAACATATATCCCTCACTTTAGCCATCCTATTAGGAATAGGAGTTGCTGCAGGGTTGGGCACAGGAACCACTGCACTGGTCCATGGGACACAACAAATGACCCAATTTGAAGCAGCAATAGACCAAAACAAAGATATTAGATACCTCCATCAGAGCTTTGCATGAATCTTTAACCTCTCTCTCTGAAGTTGTTTTACAGAACAGGCGAGTGACACAAAACACACACACACAGAAAAAAATAGCAATATATATGTCAATAAAAATTCATCATAAAATATATATTATCCACAGATCCAAAAATATTCATTTTACTGAACATGGATTTATGCATAATGTTGTTCAACTAGGAAGCTCACCCATAGGTTGAATATTCAGTTCCAACACGGTTTAGTAGGAGTGATCTCTTCTCACAATTTGTACCTGCCAAGTCATCCACCTCACAAGAATGTATTTGTGGTACCACGTAGGATTCTTTATATGCATATAAAAATACATGTGCTGAATAGGCTACAGAGAAAGGGAGACAGGAATTCACATATTTGTTTTCTTTAAAAAAACATGGAGAACTATTTCAATAAAAAATTGACTAGATTTAACTCCTACTCTGTATCATGCATAGGCAAGTCCAAATATACACCGTGCCTCCTCTGAACTGCTTGTATTTCTATTCTGTTTGGGTTATATTTCTCCATCCTATTAGGATTAGTAGTCAGAGTCTGGTCGGGTATGTATCAGTGTCAGGGATTCAGTATTTCGAATGGAAAATAGGAAATTGAATCCAATGTGTATGCAAATATATGCTACACAAAAACCTTCCCTCTCTCATGCAGAACAATGCTTTAATATTACCTTCGCCTCAAGTGAGACACAATTAGAGGAGAAGAGTTAGAAAATCTGTGAATACCTATCTGGAATGGAAAATGCTCCAGATTTCACATCTTTGATGGAGGTAGAGGATTTTCTAAAAGTAAGGCACGGGGTAAACACTCCACAAACATGGAGCTCTTCTGGCCTAAAGACTTTTGAGAATCTGCCTCTGAGGTCGGGCACTTGAAATATAGGTTGTTGTCAGGAGCTTTAGCTTCTTTTGTAGTGAGACCATCCAAGCTGGGTCTCCATCTCTTTGACCTGAAGAACCTGGTTTCTTATTTTCCAATGAACATGAGGCAGCAGGCCTGAATCTTCTCTTTGTAGGTAAACTGTGACCACTGGTGACTTAGTGTCTTTCTGAGTGAACTGTGAAGCCATTTGGTCCTCCTCCACTTTTTGTGGTGTTGTTCCTGCTGCACTGGGAGTTTGATATTCGCTTAATGAAATACAAAGATTCCAACTGGGACACAGTGCTGGAGGGAGTTCTGTCACGTGTGGTGGGTCAGGGTCTGCAAGAGAATGCACCAACCAGGCTTCTATCCCTCATAGCTTGCCCCATTGCCCCCTTGTCCATATCAACCTGATTCTGAACATTGCCCTGAAACCTCTCCATATAACAAGATGACATTACATATAAAGATCTGCTGGCTGCACCATGTCAGTCACAAGCCTTTTGGAATCCAATGGTAGATCCTCATGGCCCTACCACGGATATTTTAACACACACCTGCCCACCACTGTTCTAGGCCCACTACTCAGCAGACTCCAAAGTACTGGCATCTCTGTTCTACACCATTTTCATGAAACCCAGTCAATCAGGCACTGTCTTGTATACTCATGATCAGCAACAGGACATTCAAAGGTTCTCCAGTGCCACCTGGTCATGGGAATTTCAATAATTACATGGTGTTCTTCTAGTCATTTTTTAAGGATGAAGTTGGAGGCACTGTGGGTTTCACTTCATTCAAGAACCATTAAATGTTGAGGAAGCTCATTTCAATGAAAGTTCTGGAGAACTCTCACAGGCAAGGCTTACCAAAGAGAGGCCAAAAGATCACATGAAGCCAGGCCAATTGAGGTCTACAATGTTAGGTCTATGTGTGTTTTGACTCTCAACTATGGCTGCCAAGTCTTTCACAATAAAATCATATGATATATTGGCTGATATTCCCAGTGCTCTGTGGAAAGCCACCCTGAGCCCATGTCTCAGTTTCCAAGGGCGACTCTCATGCGTGGCCTCCTGAAGTCCCATCACAATTCATGGAAATACTTCTCTGAGGTCAGTTCCACAACACAGTCACTAAGGGGAATCACACCAGAGTTCAAGCCCAGGTGAACCCAGACCTTTCTTCCAACCGCCACACAAATGACCACAATTAAAACCAAAACTCTCCCACATGGCCCTTATCTTCTTCCATATAGCCACTCTGGTAACCTCTGGCTGGAGGATTCCATGAGGTCTCAGCCAAAGAGAGTGTCCAAAATAGGCTCCCTTTCCCCTATTTTGCCTAAAGTCAGAGTGGCCTGGACACCCTTTCCATGAACCAGGAGTGATCAATTAAGCCTCCCATTAATACTGCTCTGTTTCTCCAATTTGAGGCCTACTGACTTTCAGGTATAGATTCTTTATGTGATTTGAAGTCATGCGAAAACCCAAGCACCTCTGCAGGGCTTTGAAGAACTCGTTTGACCCAAAGAATACCTATTCTCACTTGATGGAGGTCAGGAACCTAACAGAGGAAGGCGAGAGACTTCATCCACAATGACTCATCTTTTGGCAATTATGGTTTTGGATGCAGACATGGGATCATTCTTTAGATCCATCAGGTGCTGAGAATCAAAGTCACAGCCACATACAAGGCCAAGAGGCTAAATCAGACACATCCCTTTCCAAAGCAATTAAGCAAAGAGCCACAGGTGATGCCCATTCATTTCCATTTGAAAACTGTATTCTTCAGGCTTCACAAAGGGGTGGCCTGAATCAAAGTCCTTCCTGACATTCTGGGCAACAGAACAATAGGTAAGCAAAAGGCCCAAAGCAGGGTATATCCACTGAGACTTTCCTGGTCACACTGATATCTGAGTTTTTTGAGATGCTGGCCATTCCCTTCAGCTATCCTGTACATGGCCATGTCAAAGACCTTGGAGGTGGTACATATCTTGGACACAAAACCATGAGCCAATTCTGGAGAGTGGCCAGAATTCAGGAAGAAAACAGCGACTTAGGAAGGTAGTAGGTATTGCCCATCCATAAGGCAAGCTGCAATCCATTCATAAATTGGGCAGGATGAATACTGGGAAGCTTTCTACTAGACAGGACACATCCATTATTGCATTCTCTTTACTCATGTCTACAACAGTGGACACAGTGGGATACACAGACATAGAAACACTCATCTTGTCAAACGACTTACTAGAAACAGTTCACTTCAAACCAAACAAACCATCTTTCCTACCTATTATCAGAACATGAGACAAAACCACAAACCCACACTCACAAAGGCACCTCCTTCCTTCAAGTATGTGTGTGTCTCTCCAGAGTTTACTCTGAGTGGTGGGCCATACTATGTTCCCCCGAAATGGCCTGTCCTTTCTCAGATCTGGTTTCCTTGGCCAACTCTGTGAAGTTGTCAGGAAAAAGTGATGAGCCACTACCTACTTTCTCAGGAAAAGTCCCTCTTCAGAGCTCTCCTGGCATTTGGCCATACTCAACTCAGTTGGTACCGAGAAAGACTGACTCTGTCCTTGGAAAATCCAAACAACTGAGCACACTGGGACTGGGACTGGGATTACCTCTCGGTGTCTGGCTTCTTGGATAGCATTTTCAGAGAGTTCCATCACCAAGTAAATGAGGTATGTCACATTCTTTGGAACTGAATGAGGCCACTGCCTTGGCAACCCCTTTGTCCTAACAGTTGCTTCCAAGGGTCCCATGAGATGGAAGCTGCCCCTGCTTCCTGTGACACTTTCACAAGTTAGAATGGTATATCATCCATAGGCACCCGGGAACAGTTCTCCACACAGGCCTGGTTTGGTCCATCTTCTCTACAATTAGGAGAGAGAGGCTGATTCAGACTCATCCCTTCATCCTGACCAGGTTGTTTGCCATGGAAGATGACTTTTGCTCTCTCAGGTCCTTCATACCTCCCTACAACTTCTCCAGGTATCATTTCTGCATTCACCTTTGAGGTTTTCAGCAGGTGGAAGGTCCCCTACTTTCCTGTATTTTAAGAACAACTCTGTCCCTGCTCTTCTGTAAATTGAGATTGAGGGAACAGTGTATGTTTAGGATTAATAACACGTTCGATTTGGGTTAGGAATCATTCTGTGTGATGAATAATGGTATTGGGAACCTGCGATATTTACAAAAACATAGAGGTGAAATATAAGTATGGAAACAGAAATCTAGGTATGATTTTAAGCCCAGAATGGCATTGAGCCCTTGGTTGGGATACTTAGCTTTGAATTATGTTCTGTAACCATGTCTCAGATAATTCGATATACAATGTCACAGGACCTTGTACCTGGGTAGATTGAATGTAGAAGAGAACATCTAGTCAAAAAGCGATAGTAGGTAGGATTAGGAAGATAGTCGGTAGGTTTAGGAAGAAGAGTGAGTATAGGATTTGGACAAAAAGTTCTTTAGCAATAGGGTTTCGGTTAGAGAGTGAATGAAAATGTCAGCATATGTGAAGAGTCAGTCACAATGATGAACTGGGGAAAATATGTAGGAAATCAGGCATCAATAGAGACAATATGAAATCAGGCAAAGTATAAAGTGAGTGATAGGATTAGACATTTTCAAGAGGGTTGAGTTTGAATATATAAGCATTGGAAGAAACAAATATGATGTCACCAATAGGATTGACATTTGAGAGCATTAGGCAACCTGGACATGGATTTTTTTAGTTATCCATGTTCACTTTTCTTTTACGCTTTGGTACAATCATAAGTGTGACCATTACATTTTTTGTTCAGAATTTTACTGTGATAAAATGTATATGTGGATCAGGTGACATGAGTATTTCTTCCACCATTTCTGGGAGCAATATTTTGAAGACATATACAGTAGTGTTAGGGGTACAAAGAGGTGTACCCTGTGTCTATGAATATAGATATAATGCATGAGTAGACCATCCTGTGAAAAAATAATATAACTGGTTCCACTTTAAATAATGGAATTGACATCTGAAACTATACAGGAAATCTTATGTTGATATACAATCATTTATTCCAATCAGTTATACATCTAATGGAAATATTAGGATTATGGTTTATCATGAAGGGTGTTTGAGTTTTGCTTCATAAGTGATTATAAAAAATGAAAATATTGTGATTGGAAAAAAGTCTTATGAAAAGACCATTCAAGAAACATGGAGGAATACATGTGTTCTGAAGCAGGAAGTGATTGATCATGAAAAAAATGCCTATATGTTTTCTAACTTTTGGATGAAATATATATCCTATGATGTGCATAAACTGAAGAAATAGTAATGTACCAGTGTTGAATAAAAATGAACCGCAAAATACACATCATGTCCCCTAAGAATCTACTTGCATTGATGTTAACTGGGACAGTAACTGTAGAAATATTAGAGTTTGTATGCGCCATTCACTGAAGTTAGTTTCAGTACTAGGAAACAAATATGTATTTAAGGTGGATGATTATTTCTGAGAATGATCTTGTGGAAAGTTTGTTATAAATCCACATATATGAATATGAATGAATTTAGCGAGTGTATAATAAGACACATATATTTCATATATACACACTCACACGCACAGACATTAAAAAGTAACAATATAGGAGATCCAACATGGCGGCGGGCATGGAGAAATCAAGTCTCTGACCTCTTATGCGCGGGCATAGGGAGTCGTAAACTGTCTAAATGCTATTTGCTCAGAATCACTAGGCAATGCTGACCTGACGTCGATCTGGGGCGAACAGTCTGGGACCTTCAGAACACACACAGAGCCCGGATCAGCTGCATACAAGCTCAGATTTGCCTGCTTCTCGTGACTCAGAACTAACGTTCCCGCTGAAATAACTGGTCGGCCCTTCTGAATTTACAGAGTTAAAAGCAAACTGAGCCTTCATAGGCAGTGGCCACTGGATTGAAATGGGGCTTGGGAGAGACAGTTAGGACCAACCGTTGCATTGGTCACCTGGCAAAAGGAATGAACGGTCACCATTTGCATGGGATAACACCATGGCAGAGAACTGACGTCATGGGCAGAGGAGATAACTTTATTGAAATCAGCACGACAGGTGTGTAATCCCCTATCCATCTCTCTCCACACAGCTGGGAAACCTTAAGGGCCCCTCACAGCTCTCCCTTAAGGGACCCTCCCAGCTCTCCCATGAGCAAGATAGCCAGACCAAGGGAATCAGGTGTGGCGCGGGACTCGCGGCGTGGAATTCCCAGCTACCGCTCCCACCAGTGCTGACAACCAGCACCAGCTAATGGGGGCATGGCTACCAGAGGGTAAGCAAATTTGCTGGGGGCTGTCAGCCCAAAGCTCTACAAACTTAGGGTCTGAGGAGGGCAAACAGGGAGAGTGTGCCAGGCGTTCATGAAAACAGGGCTACCAGGAGCAGAGACCTGACATGTAGCCAGTATTTTGGTGAGTGTCACAGTTGAGTGGAGCCTGGCTTGAGGAAACACAAGAGAAGGCCCTAGGTACTCAGGATTAGAGACCCACCCAATCTGGAAGGAAGAGCTGCTGCACAGTGATTGGTTCCCACCTATTTAGAGGAGACGCTTGGCCCAGTGAGTACAGCTCCACCTACTGAAAGAAAAGTTAATTGAAGTCTATGACTTCATGTATTTTTATTATTTTTTTATTTTTAGTTTTTTTTCTTTTTCTTTCATTTTCATTTTTTTGTTGTTGTTCTTCAACTTATTTTAATGTTTTTATTTTTTTAATTTTATTATTATTATTATTATTTTAAATTTTAATTTTCATTTTTTAAATTATCATTATTATTTTAAAAAATTATTTTTTCTTTATTTTCTATTATCTTTTTATTTCTTTTCAATTTTCTTATTCCCTCTTCCTTGAATTCTACCTACCTATTCTCATTCTCTTTAGTGACTTCTTCCCATCCCTTCTGATATCTTTCCTCCCAAGCTTCAAATAAATTTATAAGAGTAAGCAGTATCTCAGCACTCAAACAGAACAAGAAGTAACATGAGCAGCATAAAAAGGCAAGAAAGAAAAGGAGTACAAACAATGAAGGACAACCTAAATTTTCAGGAGGACCTAGAATCATCAGAAAAATGGTCATATAAAGAACTCAAGGAATACCTTAGAGAGATGGAATGGAACCTTAAAGAGGATACGAGACAGCAAATCCATACAGTGAAAGAACACATTGAAAATGAATTACATAAACAGATAAAAGAAGAAGTTAAGCATCTTTATCAGGGATAGAGATTATAAAAAAATCAAACAATAATTCCAGAAATGAAGGAAACGATAAACCAAATTAAAAACTCAATTGAGAGTATCACTAACAGAGTGTAGCAAGTAGAATACAGAATGTCACATAATGAAGACAAAATATATCATCTTGAAAAGAGTCTAGCCAACACAGAAAGGCTGGTAAAAAATGACAAGAAAAACATCCAAGAGATATGGGATAACATAAAAAAAAAAAAAAACTGATGAGTCATCTGGATAGAGGAAGGTACAGAGATTCAAACCATGGGAATGAGTAACCTGTTGAATGAAATAATTACAGAAAATTTTCCAGAAATAAAAAAGGAAACGGATATACAAATTGTAGATGCTTACAGGACACAGAGCACAAAAAATTACAGTAGACCAAAGCCAAGACACATTGTTATGAAGATATCCAATATACAGAACAAAGAGAAAATATTAAAAGCTTAAAGAGAAAAGTTGCAGATTACATTCAGGGGTAAACCAAAAATGTTAACAACGGATTTTTCATCACAGACACTGAAAGTGAGAAGATCCTGGAACAATGTATTTCAAACACTGAAAGACAATGGATGCCAACCAAGAATTCTGTATCCAGCATAATTAAGCTTCAGGTACGACAACAAAATAAAAATCTTTCATGATAAACAAAAGTTAAAAAAATTTTCAGTCAGAAAACCAGCATTGCAAAGTGTATTGAGCAAAACACTACATGAGGAAAAAATAAAAAACAACAACCAAAACCATCAGTGGGAAGTGCCTCAGTAATGACAGAGGGCGCGGGAAAAGCTAATCATGGAGAAACAAACTAAATAAAAAAAAAAAAAAAAGATAAATATTCAAACATGGCTGGCAGTATAAACCATATATCAATAGTAACTCTAAACACTAATGGCTTAAACTCTCCAATAAAGCAACATAGGCTTGTAGCTTGGATTCAAAAAACAAATCCAACAGTATGTTGCCTCCAGCAGACACATCTGAATGGAAAAGACATACAAAGGCTGAAGGTGAAAGGTTGGGAAAAAAATATACCATGCACACGGTTCTCATAAGCAAGCAGGGGTGGCCATCCTCATATCGAATAAAATCGACTTCAAGACTAATTTAATCAAAAGGGATAAGGAAGGACATTATATACTGTTAAAAGGAACCATTCACAAACAAGACATAAAAATTATCAATATTTACGCACCCTTTAATGGTGCTGCGACGTTCATAAAAAAAATTCTCCTCAAGTTCAAGAATCAAATAGACCACAACACAATAATTATGGGTGACTTCAACACACCTCTCTCATAATTGGACAGATCCTCCAAACAAAAGTTGAATAAAGAAACTATAGAACTCAATATCACAATCAATAACCTAGACTTAACTGACATATATAGAATATATCAACCATCATCAAGTAGATATACTTTTTTCTCAGCAGCACATGGATCCTTCTCAAAAATAGACTATATATTATGCCATAGGGCAACCCTCAGTAAATATAAAGAGGTGGACTTAATACCATGAATTTTATCTGATCATAATGGAATGAAACTGTAAATCAATGAAAAAGAAGGAAGGAAAAATCCTACATCACATGGAAAATGAACAATATGTTACTGAATGATCAATGGGTTACAGAAGACATAAATGAGGAAATCAAAAAATTCTTAGAGATAAATGAAAATACAGACACAACATATCGAAATCTATGGGACACAATGAAAGCAGTTTTAACAGGGAAATTCATCACATGGACGTCATTCCCCCAAAAAAGGAAAGAACAACAAATAGATGAGCTAACACTTCATTTCAAAGCCCTAGAAAAGGAAGAGCAAAACAACAGCAAATGTAGCAGAAGGCAAGAAATAATTAAAATCAGAGCGGAAAACAACAAAATTGAAACAAAAGAAATTATTGAAAAAATTAACAAAAGTAAAGCTTGGTTCTTCGAAAAATAAATAAGATCGATAGACCCTTAGCATCCCTTTATGTTCAAAACATTAGAAAAACTAGGGATAACAGGAACTTACCTCAACATTGTAAAAGCTATCTATGTTAAGCCTCAGTCTAGCATCATTCTGAATGGAGAAAAATTGAAGCATTCCCTCTAATATCTGGAACAAGACAGGGATGTCCTCTACCACCACTTCTATTCAATATAGTTCTCAAAACACTGGCCAGAGCAATTAGACAGATGAAAGAAATTAAAGGCATAAAAATAGGAAAAGAATAACTTAAATTATCACTATTTGCAGCTGACATGATTCTATATATAGAAGACCCAAAGGGGTCTACAAGAAAACTACTAGAACTAATAAATGATTTCAGCAATGTGGCAGGATATAAAATCAACATGCATAAATCAAAGGCATTTCTGTATATCAGTGACAAAACTTCTGAAACAGAAATGAGAAAAAAAAAACACTCCATTCACAATATCCTCAAAAAATAAAAATAAAATCTTTGGGAATCAACCTAACAAAAGAGGTGAAAGATTTATACAATGCTTACTACAGAACCCTATATAGAGAAGTAGAATAAGATCTTAGAAGATGGAAAAATATACACTGTTCATGGATAGGGAGAACTAACATCATCAAAATGGTGATATTACCAAAAGCTCTCTATAGGTTTAACGCAATGCCAATCAAAATCCCAACGGCATTTCTTGTAGAAATAGAGAAAGCAATCATGAAATTCATATGGAAAAATAAAAGACCAAGAAAAGCAAAAGCAATTCTAACCAGGAAGTGTGAATAAGGCGGTATAGCGATACCAGATTTCAAACTAAATTTCAGAGCAATAGTAACAAAGACAGCATGGTACGGGTACCAAAACAGGCGGGTGGACCAATGGTACAGAATGTAGGACACAGAGATTAATCCACAATGCTACAACAATCTTATATTTGATAAAGGAGTTAAAAGCATGCAATGGAGGAAGGATAGCATCTTCGACAAATGGTGCTGGGAAAACTGGAAATCCATATGTAACAAAATGAAACTGAATCCCTTTCTCTCGCATGCACAAAAGTTAACTCAAAATGGATTAAGGACCTTGATATCAAATCAGAGACATGGCATCTGATAGAAGAAAAAGTTGGCTACGATCTACATACTGTGGGGTCGGGCTCCAAATTCCTCAATAGGACACCCATAGCACAAGAGTTAATAACTTGTATCAACACATGGGACTTACTCAAAGTAAAAATTTTTTTCTCAGCATAGAAACAATAAGAGAGGTAAATAGGGAGCCTACATCCTGGGAACAAATCTTACTCCTCACACTTCAAATAGAGCCCTAATATCCAGAGTATACAAAGAACTCAAAAAATTAAACAATAAGATAACAAATAACCCAATCAACAAATGGGCCAAGGACCTCAACAGACACTTCTCAGAGGAGGACATATAATCAATCAACAAATACATGAAAAAATGCTCACCATCTCCAGCAGTCAGAGAAAGGTGAATCAAAACCACCCTAAGATACCATCTCACTCCAGGAAGATTGGCAGCAATTATGAAGTCAAACAACAAGTGCTGGCGAGGATGTGGGGAAACAGATACACTTATACATTGCTGGAGGGACTGCAAATTGATGCAGCCAATTTGGAAAGCAGTATGGTGATTCCTTGGAAAGCGGGGAATGGAACCACCATTTAACCCAGCTATTCCCTTTCTCAGTCAATTCCCTAAAGACCTAAAAATAGCGTGCTACAGGGACACTGCTACATCAATGTTCATAGCAGCACAATTCACAATAGCAAGACGGTGGAACCAACCTAGATGCATTTCAATAGATGAATGGATAAAACAAATGTGGCATTTATACACAATGGAGTATTACTCTGCATTAAAAAATGACAAAATCATGGAATTTGCAAGGAAATGTATGGCACTAGAGCAGATTATGCTAAGTTAAACTAGCCAATCCCAAAAAAACAAATGCCAAATGTCTTCTTTGATATAAAGAGAGTAACTAAGAACAGAGAAGGGATGAAGAGGATGAGAAGACGATTAACATTAAAACAAGGATGAGAGGTGGGAAGGAAAGGGAGAGAGAAGAGAAATTGCATGGAAATGGAAGGAGACCCTCAGGGTTATACAAAATCACATACAAGAGGAAGTGAGAAGAAAGGGAAAAATAATACAAGGGAGAGAAATTTATTACAGTAGAGAGGGTAGAGAGAGAAGAGGAGAGGAGAGGGGAGGGGAGGGGGATAGTAGAGGATAGGAAAGGCAGCAGAATACAACAGACACTAGTATGGCAATATGTGAATCAATGGATGTGTAAGTGATGTGATTCTACAATCTGTATATTGGGTAAAAATGGGAGTTCATAACGCACTTGAATCAAAGTGAGAAATATGATATATCAAGAACTATGTAATGTTTTGAAAAAGCATAAATAAAAATTTAAAAAAAGGAAACTAACTTTGGTGAATGATGCACGTGAATTCTAATATTTCTACAGTAACTGATCCAGTTTAATATCAATGCAAGTAGATTCCTTTGGTACATGATGTGTATTTTGACATTTATTTTTATTCAACACTGGTACATTACAATTTCATCAGTTTATGCACATTAAAGGATATATATTTCATCCACAATTTAGCAAATTTATAGGCATTTGTTTCATTTTCAATCACTTCCTGCTTCAGAACTCATGTCTTGCTCCATATTTCTTGACTGGTAATTTTATGAGACTTCTTTCCAAACACATTATTTTCAATTTCCATAATCATTTTGAAGCAAGACTCACACACACTTCATGATAAACAATAACCCTAAGATGACAATTAGATATATAACTGGTTGGAATGAATGATTGTATGTCAATATATGATTTCTTATATATATTCAGATATCAATTCAATCCATTATTTAAAGTGGAACCAGTTATATTATTTATTCAGTGTATGTTCTATTCATGCATTATCTCTATATTCATAGACACAGGGTACACCACTTTGTACCCCCAATACTAATTTATATGTCTTCAAATATTGCTCACAGAAATGGTAAAAGAAATTCTCATGTCACATGATCTACATATATATTTTATCACAATAATTTTCTGGGCACACAATGCAAAGGTCACACTTATGATTGTACCAAGTCCTAAATGAAAATTGAACATGGATTACTAAAAACATCCATGTCCAGGTAGCCTAATGCTTTCAAATGTCATTTCTATTGGGGACTACATATTTGTTTCTTCCTAAGATTATGTATTCAATAACAATCCTGTTGAAAATGTCTAAACCTATCACTCAATTTATAATTGCCTGATTTTGTAATGTCTCTATTGATATTTTCTTTTCTATATTTTCCCCAGTTCATCATTGTGACTGACTCTTCGCATATGCTGACATTTACATTCACTCTATAAATGAAACCCTATTGCTAAAGAACATTTGCTCCAAATTTTATACTCACTCTTTTTCCTAAACTTACGACTGTCTTCCTAATCCTACCGACTATCTCAATTTGAGTGGATGTTCTCTTCTACAATCAATCATCCAAGGTACAAGGTCCTATGCCTTTGATTATCAATTTATCTGAGACAAACGTGCAGAACACAATTAAAAGCTAAGAATCCCAATCAAGGGCCTAATGCCCTTCTGGGCTACAAATCTTACCTAGATTTCTGTTTTCATACTTATATTTCACTTCTAAAGTCTTATAAATATCGCAGGTTCCCAATACCATTATTCATCAAGCAGAATGATTCCTAACCCAAATCGAACATGTTTTTAACCCTAACCATACACTGTTCCCTCAATCTAACTTTACAGAAGAGCATGGACAGAGTTCATCTTGCATTTCATCAATGTATGGGATCTTCCACCTTCTGAGAATCTCAAAGGTCCTTGCATATTTGATCCTTGGAGACGATGTAGGCAGCTATGAAGGACCTGAGAGACCAAAAGTCATCTTCTATGGCAAACAACCTGGTCAGGATGAAGGGGTGTGTCTGAGTAAGCCTCTCTCTTCTTAATGTCGAGAAGATGGACCAAACCAGGCCTATGTGGAGAGCTGTTCCCGCAAACTGGTGCAGCCAATTTGGAAAGCAGTATGGAGATTCTTGGGAAAGCTGGGAATGGAACCACAATTTGACCCAGCTATTGCCCTTTTCGGACTATTCCCTGAAGACCTTAAAAGAGTAAACCTCAGGGATACTGCTGTTGTTCATAGCAGTACAATTCACAATTGCTACACTGTGGACCCAACCCCGATGCCCTCTAATAGATGAATGGATAACAAAAATGTGGCATTTATACACCATGGAGTATTATGCAGCACTAAAATATGACAAAATCATGGAATTTTCAGGGAAATGGATGGTACTAGAGCAGATAATGCTTAGTGAAGCTAGCCAATCCCTAGAAAACAAATACCAAATGTCTTCTTGGATATAATGAGAGCAACTAAGAACAGAACAGGGAGGAAGAGCAGGAAGAAAAGATTAACATTAAACAGAGACATGAGGTGGGAAGGAAACGAAGAGAAAAGGGAAATTGCATGATAATGGAGGGAGACCCTCATTGTTACACAAAATTACATATAAGAGGTTGTGAGGGGAATGGGAAAATAAACAAGGAGAGAAAAGAATTACAGTATATGGGGTAGAGAGAGAAGATGGGAGGGGAAGGGAGGGGGGATAGTAGAGTATAGGAAACGTAGCAAAATTCAACAGTAACTAATAGGGCATTATGTAAAAATGTGAATGTGTAACCAATGTGATTCTGCAATCTATAATTGGGTAAAAATGTGAGTTCATAACCCACTTGAATCCAATGTATGAAATATGCTGTGTCAAGAGCTATGTAATGTTTTGAGCAACCAAAAAACCGAAAAAGAAAGTAGCAATATATATTCCAATCGAAATTCATCATGAAATATATAAAATCCACAGAAGCAAAAATATTCATTTTACTGAACATGGATTCATGTATAATGTTATTCAACTAGGAAGCTCACCCATAGGTTGAATTTTCAGTTCCAACAGCGTTTAGGAGGAGTGATCTCTTCTCACAATTTTTATCTGCCAATTCAGCTACCTCACAAGTATGTACGTGTGATACCCAGTAGGACTCTATATGTGCATATAAAAATACATGTGCTGAATAGGCTACAGATAAAGGGAGACAGGATTCCCATATATGTTAACTTTAAAAACACATGTTTAATTATTTCAACAAAAAATTGACTAGATTTATAACTCTTATACTATATAATGCAAAAGGCAATTCCAACTACACACCATGCCTCCTCTCAACGGCTTGTATTTCTATTCTGTTTGGGTTATTTTTTACCATCATATTAGGATTATTAGTAAGAGTCTGGTATAGTATGGGTTAGTGTCAGGAATTCAGTATTTCAAATGGAAAATTGGAAAATGAATTCAATGTGTATGTAAATATGTGCTACACAAAAATCTTCCCACTCACATCCAGAACAATGCCTTGACATTACCTTCGCCCCAAGTTAGACACAATTAGAGTAGAAAAGTGTGAAAATCTGTGAATACATATCTGGAATGGAAAATGCTCGGGAGTTCACATACTTGGAGGTGGTAGAGGAGTTTCCAAAAGTAAGGGACAGTGTAAACACTCCACAAACATGGAGCTCTGAGAGCCTAAAACTATTTGAAAAACTGCCTCTGAGTTTGGGCACTTGAAATATATGTTGTTGTCAGGAGATTTGGCTTCCTTTGTAGTGAGACCATCAAAGCTGGGTCTGCATCTATGTGACCTGAAGGACATGGTTTCTTATTTTCCAATGAACATGAGGCAGCAGTGCTAAATCCTCTCTTTGTAGTTAAACTGTGGTCACTGTGGGCTAAGTGTCTCCCTGTGTGGACTGTTAAGCCATTTGGTCATCCTCCACTTTTTGTGGTATTTTTGCTGCTGCACTGGGAGTTTGGTATTTGCTTCACAAAATGCAAGGAGCTAACTGGGACACAGTGCTGGAGGGAGTTCTGTCACGTGTGGTGGATGAGGGTCTGCAGGAGAATACACCAACAAGGCTTCTTTCCCACATAAATTGCACCAATAACCATAGCAACCTGATTCTGAACATTTCCCAGAAAGCTTTCCATATAACAAGATGCCTTTACATATAAGGGTCTGCGGGCTGCACCATGTCAGTCACAAGCCATTTGGAAGCCAATGGCAGATCCACATGGCCCCACCATGATGTTTTATCACACACCTGCCCACCCCTGCTCTAGGCCCACTACTCGGCATGCCCCAAATTACTGGCATCTCTGTTCTACACCATTTTCATGAAACCCAGTCAAACAAGGCAATGTCAGGTATACTCATGATCAGCAACAGGAAATCCAAAGTTTCTCCAGTGCCACCTGGTCATGGGAATTTCCAAAATTTCATGGTATTTATCTAGCCATTTTTCAAGGATGAAGTTGGAGGCACTGTGGGTTTCAGTTCATTCAGGAACCATTAAGTTTTGAGAAAGCTCATTTCAATGAAAGCTCTGGAGAACTCCCACAGGCAAGGCTTCCCAAAGAGTGACCAAAATGCCACATGAAGCCAGGCCAATTGAGATCTACAATGTGAGGTCCATGTGTGTTTTAACTCTCAACTATGGCTGCCAAGTCTTTCAAAATAAAATCATGTGATATGCTAGCTGAGATTCCCAGTGGTCTGTGGAAAGCCACCCTGGGCCTAGATCTCAGTTTCCAAGGGCGACTCTCATGAATGACCTTTTAAAATCCCAACACATTTCATGGAAATACTTCTCTGAGTTTAGTTCCAGAACTCATTCTCTAAGGAGAATCACACCAGAGTTTGTTCCCAGGTGAACGCAGTCATCCATTCCAACCGCCACAAAAATAACCACAATTAAATCCAAAACACTCCCACATGGCCGTCATCTTCTTCCATATAGACACTCATCATTATGTCTTGCTGAAGGTTACTATGAGGGTCACAGCCCAAGAAAGTGTCCAAAATAAGCTCAATCGCCCCTCATTTGCTTAAAATCACGGTGGCCTGGGCACTTTTCCTGTGAATCAGGAGTGATGAAATATTCCTGCTGTTAAAGTGTTCCACTTCTCCAATTTGAGTCCTACGTGCTGTCAGGTATATATTCTTTTTTCTGATTTGGAGTCATGAGAAAACTGAAGCACCTATGGGCTAGCCTCTTCAGGGATTTGAAGAACTCATTTGACCCAAATGATTCCTATTCTCACTTGATGAAGGTCAGGAACCTAACACAAGAAGGCAAAAAAATTCATCCACAATGACTTCTCTTTTGGCCATTTTTGTTTTGGAAAAACATGGGATCTTTCTTTAGATTCATCAGGTGCTGAGAATCTAAGCCACAACCTCACACAAGGACAAGAGGCTGATTCAGACACATCCTATTCCAAAGCAATTAAGCAAAGAGCCACAGGTGATGCTCATTCTTTTCCATATGAAAACAGTTTTCATCAGGCTTCACAAATGTGTGGCCTGAGGCAATGACCTTCCTGAAATTTAGGTTAATAGAAACCTAAGTAAGCAAATGGCCCAAAGCAGGGTTTCTCCACTGAGAATTTACTGGTCACACTGATATCTGAGTTTTCTGAGATGCTCCCATTCCTTCAGCTATCCAGTACATGGCCATGTCACAGAGCCTTCTGGTGATACATGAGCCTATTCTGGAGAGTGGCCAGAATTCATGAAGAAAACAGGAACTTAGGGAGATAGTAGGTTTTGCCCATCCATAAGGCAAGCTGCAGTCCATTCATCAAATGGGCAAGATGAATGCTGGAAAGCTTTCTACTAGAGACAACACATCCATTAATGCATTCTCTTTTCTAATGTCTGCAACCACGGATACAGTGGGATACACAGATATAGAAACACTCACCATGTCAAAAGACTTTCTAGAAACAGTCCACTCCAAACCAAACAAACTGCCTTTCCTACCTATTCTCAGAACATGAGAAAACACCACAAACTCACACCCACAACAGCAAAGGCACCTCCTTCCCCCAAGTAGGTCTGTGACGATCCGGAGTGTCTTCTGACTGGTGGACCATATAATGTTCCCCCGAAATGGCCTGTCCTGTCTCAGATTTGGTCTCCTTGGCCAACTCTGTGAAGTTGTCAGGTGCCAGCGGTGAGCCACTACCTGCTTTCTCAGGATAGGCCTCTCTTCAGAGCTCTGCTGGCATTTGTCCATCCTCACATCAGTAGGTACCAAGAAAGACTGACTCTGTCCTTGGGAAAAGCAAACAAGTTAGCCCACTGGCACTTGGACTGGGACTGGCTCTGGGTGCTTGGCTTCCTGGATCCCAAGTTCAGAGAATTCTATCACCAAGGAAGTGAGGTAAGGTCACTTCCTTCAGGAACTGAATGAGGTCACTGCTTTGGTAACCACTTTGTCCTAACAGTTGCATCCAAGGTTCCCATGAGATGGCGGCTGCCCCTACATACTGTAACATATTCAGAAGTTAGAATTGTATATCAACCATAGGAACTTGGGAACTGCTATGCACACAGGCCTGGTTTGGTCTATCTTCTCTACAATAAAAAGAGAGAGGCTGATTCAGACACATCAATTCATCCTGAAAAGGTTGTTTGCCATGGAAGATGACTATTGCTCCCTCAGGTCCTACACAGCTGCCTACATCTCCAAGGATCATTTCTCCATGGATCTTTGAGGTTCTCATCAGGTGGAAGGTCACCTATATTCCTATATTGTAAGACCAACTCTCTCCCAGCTTTTCGGTATGTTATATTAAGGGTAGAGTTTATGGTTATGTGTAATAACAGCTTTGATTTGGGTTAGGAATCATTCTGCGGAATGAATAATGTTATTGGCAACCTGCGGTATTTACAAGAGTATATAGGTGACATCTAAGTATGAAATCAAAAATTTAGGTAAGATTTGAAACCCAGAGAGGCATTGGGCCCTTTAGTGGGATACTTAGCTTTGAATTATGTGCTGCACATTTGTCTCAGATAAATCAATATGCAAAGGCATAGGACCTTGTACCTTGGATGATTGAATGTTGAAGACAACATCCAGTCAAAAAGAGATAGTCAGTAGAATTAAGAACGTAGTCGATAGGCTTAGAAAGAAGAGTGAGTATAGGATTTGGAACAAAAGTTCTTTAGCAATAGGGTTTTGGGTAGAGAGTGAATGTAAATGTGAGCACATGTGAAGAGTCAGTCAAAATGACGAACTGGGAATAACATGTAGACAAGCAGATATCAATAGAGACATTAGGAAATCAAGCAAAGTATAAAGAGAGTGATAGGATTAGACATTTTCAACAGGCTTGAGGTTGAATATATAATCTTAAGAAGAAACAAATATGTAGTCATCAATTGGATTGACATTTGAGAGCATTAGGCAACCTGGACATGGATGTATTTAGTAATCCATGTTCACTTTCCATTTAGGCTTTGGTACAATCATAAGTGTGACCTTTGCTTTTTGTGTCCAGAATATTCTGTGATATAATGTATATGTGGATCAGGTGTCATGAGTATTTCTTCCCCCATTTCTAGGAGCAATATTTTGAAGACGTATAAATTAGTATGGGGGTAGAAATAGGTGTACCTTGTATTTATGAATATAGAGTTAATGCATGAATAGACCATACTGTGAATAAATAGTATAACTGGATCCACTTTAAATAATTGATTGAAGTGATATCTGAAAATACATAAGAAATGTTATATTGATATAATATCATTCATTCCAACCAGTTATATATCTAATGTTCATCTTAGGGTTATGGTTTATCATGAAGGGTGTTTGAGTTTTGTTTCAAAAGTGATTATGGAAATCAAAAGTAATGTGTTTGGAAAGAAGTCTCATGAAAAGATCAGTCAAGAAACATAGAGAAATACATGAGTTCTGGAGAAGGAAGTGATTGAAAGTGAAACAAAGGCCTATAAATTTGCTAAATAGTGGATGAAATATATATCCTATGATGTGCATAAACTGAAGAAATAGTAATGTACCAGTGTTGAATAAAAATGAACGTCAAAATACACATCATGTCCCATAGGAATCTAGTTGCATTGATGTTAAACTAGGTCAGTTACTGCAGAAATATTAGAATTTGTATGCACCTTTCACTGAAGTTAGTTTTCAGTACTAGGAAACAAATATATATTTCAGGTTGATGAATATTTCTGAGAATAATCTTGTAAAAAGTTGATTATTAATCCACATACATGAACATGAATGAATTTGGGGAGTGTATATAAGACTCATAAATTTCATATTTTGAAAAATCTGGAGAGTGTGTGTGTGTGTGTGTATATATATATATATATATATATATATATATATATATATATATATATACACAAACAAAGACAGACATTAAAAAGTAGCAATATATATGTCAATCGAAATTCACCATGAAATTTATATCATTCACAGATCCAAAAACATTCATTTTACTGAACATGGATTTATGTATAATGTTGTTCAACTAGGAAGCTCACCCATAGCTTGAATTTTCAGTTCCAAAAGCGTTTAGGAGGAGTGATTTTTTCTCACCATTTGTATCTGCCAAGTCAGGCACCTCACAAAGATACACGCGTGTTATCAGGTAGGATTCTATATGTGCATATAAAAATACATGTGCTGAATAGGCTACAGAGAAAGCGAGAGAGGAATTCACATATTTATTAACTTTAAAAACACATGGAGAACTATTTCAATTAAAAGTTGACTAAATTTATAACACCTACCCATTATCTTGCAAAAGGCAAGTCCAATATACACCATGCCTCCTCTGAACTGCTTGTATTTCAATTCTGTTTGGGTTATTTTTCTCCATCATATTAGTATTAGTAGTTAGAGTCTAGTAGGGTATGGGTTATTGTCAGGGATAAAGTATTTTGAATGGAAAATTGGAAAATGAATCCAATGTGTATGCAAATATGGGGTATTCAATAATCTTCCCACTCTCATCCAGAACAATGCCTTGACATTACCTTTGCCCCAAGGAAGACACAATTAGAGGACAAGAGTTAGAAATTCTGTGAATACATTTATGGAATGGAAAATGCTCAGGAGTTCACAACCTTGGAGGTGGTAGAGGAGTTTCCAAAAGTAAGGAACAGGGGTGATCACCCAACCTGATCTTTCGTTAATATTGGGAGCCATCTTGCCACAAAGCCATGGAAAGATAATTTTTGCTTTACTATAAATTACTGCAAATTCTGAAACTGCTTGGAATGCCTGCCCATGCCTTGAACTCACCCATGCCTAGAGTTCTGACCATATCGCAGCCCTCTCTGAAACTTTAGTGACACCTCATAAATATTGGCCTTCCCTGGCCAGACAACGACCCTCTCTGAGGCTCTAATGGTCTTCATAATTTCTGATGCTGGGGCAGCGAAAAAAAATGTGAACTACAATTAGTGTGATGCTTGTCAAAGTTCTGTTTTCTGAAACTTCCTTTTTGTGTAACTTTTTGGGCTATAAAGCTGGGGTGTAGGAAAGGTGGGGACGCTGTCTTTTTTCCACCGTTTTGAGAAGGAGAGTCAGCCTGGCTGGTTGAACTAATAAGCTTGCCTTAATTTGATTTTAATTGGGGTCAGTGGTTTTTTCTTGCGTCCTGGTCTAACATTTTGGAGTTCCTCAGCGAGATGACCCAACCAGATCACAAGACCAGACTGCTGGAAATTATGAAGCTGGCCTTTCCTCCAGGACTCAGATCTGGAAAGCCAAGTTCCAAGGCCTTGGAGTGAGCCTTTGGTCCGGGGAGCACTGCACTGAACCATCACACTAAAACTATTAGCAAGCACCTGGTGGAGGAAGCCTCCATAGGTAAGTGTTGCCATTATAACATCTGATATCCGGTTAAGTGAGATGTCTTCTGATGACAGAGAGGTGGCCTGGGGAAGCTCACATATACTCCTGTCCTGGACAGTAACAAGAATTGTCCTGTCCTCTGTTCTGTTCTGTAGGGAATTTCTCTGAAAGTGTAGAAAGGTGCAGCCAGGCACGCAGGAGCTCCTACCTCGGAGCTTCAGCAAGACGTTGCATTGCTCCTCTGTTTTTCTGTATCTTCGCCATGTTTGTGTTTCTTTGTGTTTTGTTCTGTGTTTTATATGTTTTTGTTTGTTTGTTTTTGTGCATCTTGTTGTGTGATTTCTGTGGTTAAAAACTTAAGGATATTGGATGTAAAAATGGATAATAAAGCAAGTAAGCCTGACACCCCTTTGGACTGTGCTCTAAGGAATTGTGATGAAGTTTACACCCCTTTGTTAAGCAGGATAAGAGAAGCCCCTAGCTGGCTGCCTGGAGCCCACCCACTGCACAGGGCAATGCCTGCTGGTGACCTAAAAACAGAGTATCTCCCAGGTTAACAATGGAAACTTTTTTAAAACCCCTTGTCGCTCCAGATCAAGAGAGTCACAACTTTTGGGCAGAGTTCCCTGTGTTTATGCTTTGTTAGCAAAGCAGTAAACCTCCCTTTTTATTTTTCTCAAACCCTGTCCTCATTATTAAATAGGTATTAATTCACTTCAAGGTCAGGAACCAAACTTTAAGTTACAAATTTTGATAAACACCTCCCCCAACGCCCAGGAACTTTTTGAAAGCTGGCTACTGAAATGTTAGGAGATGGAGCGTGTTTGGGGTGGAACCAAACCAGAGGAGCTAATCCTGTAAGTAAAAGGAGGGACTGAGGGACTCCCAGCAGCTGCCAAAGCCCTGTTGCTTCAGGGAATTCCCTCTTTACTTCCCTGCACTGTAAAAATTATGCCACCCCTCTCTTCTTAAAAAACAGAAAAAGTAAAAGGGACACTAAATGCAGTAAAGTCACCATGGAAACACTTGATATTACATTTCAGGTTGCCACTCTGTGAAAACATCTGATCCTCTTGTGGGGACATCTATCGTGCCACTGGTGTAGGAGATTTTTCTCTTATCTGCTCTGTTTTTAAGGCTTCTGTCTGTCAGCCATAGTCTGGAGCTCCTTTCTGTCTGTCTTGTGTCTTTGTTTCTGGCCCTTTAAGACATGTGGAATAATGTGCTGATATTATAAATTGTTTCTTGGGAATGATCTTAGCTCAATGTGTGTTTTAATGATGATGTTTTATTGTAACAATCTGGTATCTTAATGGGTTTTTGAAGCATTGCTCAATCTTGCAGTTAAAAGTCGGGTTTAGGGAATTGTTTAGTTTATGATTTCAGATAATTCATGCCAGATAACTTAAATTCTTATGATGGAAAACTAAAGAACTCTACTTCCAAGTTGGCAAGTAACTTCCCAAACATTCAGTTTTGTTTTTCACTAATTTTGAATAAGGTAGACTGGGAAAATGTCACAGTGTGTACCAGTGCATTCATTTGGACAAGGATAGTAAATCATAGGAAGGTATCTGTTGACAAAACAAGATGTAAAGATATAAAATTTTGTGAATTTTATCTTAAAATTGTATCAAATTTCAACATCCGAATCTGAAAATTATGGTTAAAATGCCTTAGGCCTGAGGTGTCTGCTCAGAATAGCAGTTTTTTCCTCCTCCTTCCAGACCTCAGCCAGGACATATGTTGAAATTCAAATGAAAGAAGCCTGCAAGCTCAGTAGGAGACTGATCTGAGGCCTAAGGGGGGAAAAAAGTTGAATTGTATGGTATTTACTAATTACTGGCCAGTCATTTTTTCCAGGACTCTAATTTTTTTTCCTTAGATTCTGTATTTTTTTTGAGCTCATGATTTTGATCATACAGACCTAGGTTAATGTTTTTCTGATCATTTCTATCTTTGACCAACAGTGGAGTTTTTGAAACATTTCAGTGGAGATTTCACCTGCAAAAAGCTACAAGGCCTTTACTATTATTATGTGTGCACACATTTGTTATGTGTTGTATGTCTGTATATACATATATCCGTATATCATATTGATGATATACAAATTAACATATATATGGAGCACTCATAAAAAAAGCACTCATAAAAACAAATTTTAAAAAGTGGATTCAAAGAACTTAAATTCACCTGATTTAATTGGTTCAATTTAAATTGGATAAACAGATAAAAATAAATGTCTTTAAATTTAAGCTTACAAGTTTTTCTAGGTGTTCAAAAATCTAATAAAATATTAATGCCGACAAAAGGTCTAATATGCCTTGGTTCTAGGACTTTTCCTTCAACAAAAAATCGCTTACACTGTCCAATACATTTGTCTAATATTTTGAAAAATATGTAATGTAAATTTGATATGGGATTACTCATTCAAGAGTACTTTTGTTAGATATCTGGTTGATTTACTAAGGTCTGTATAAGTTTGTCCTAAAGTCTGTATAAGATTGTAAAAATCAGTCATGTGTTAAAGAGACAAAAATTTCTTAAACATAAGTTTACACATAACATTGTGTTTATTAAGTTTTATTTTTTCTAGAGCTAGCAACCATAAAAATTAAACAACTGATTAAATAAGAACTGTTATTTTAAAGCACTGTACTGCCCTTTCTTTAAAAGCTAAACTTGGTTAATGTAGAAACATCAATGCAGTTGTGATGCTATTAATGTGCTTATATCTTCCAGGTATACAAGTCTGTAAGGTAGAAACTTTAAAACAGCATTACATCAAGCTGGTGTTCTGAAGTTGTATGGTAAAAAAATATATTGGGGATTTATTTACCTGAAATCAATAAGATATGTAAACTTTTATGTTACTTTTTACATTGGGGAACAATTTATATGTATTTTTAAGTTAATGAGAGCCTAATCTATGTAAAGGTTAAAAAGTTTCAGCCTTTCTTTAATTAATGTTTTAAATGTTATATCATATGGTGTTAACTAATGTTCATGTGACCTCAAAAAATTTATGTAAACTTTGTAAAATGATATTTTCAAAACAAAGATTAGCTTTAGAACTAAAACACTTAAGATTTATAATGAGCACTGCCTTACCTGAGATAAGGCTCTGTGTCCCATCTTACTATATGTGAGAATGACTACGAAAGCAGTAGGTCAGATGTTATTTCATTTAAAGTTATGTTCAAAAGTTTTTTTTGTTTGTTTGTTTGTTTGTTTTTTCCGGTCAAGATCACTAGCATCTCAAAAAGGGGATGTAATCTATAACTCAGCCAAAAAATTCAGGGTAGCTATTACAAGAACTGAGTATGTTTACTCTTGTTAATTTTATTTTGTAATTTCCTTATAGGTGACATAAAGATTTCCTGTTAGTGTTTTACAGAAGTGTTGCTTTAAGAAAACAGCATGGGTTAATTTAAGATAATAACCCATCACCTACAAGACAGACAGAATAATACAGATCCCAATTAATAAAAAGTTAAATAATTTTAAATTATAGACATGAAAGCCCAGTACTCTTAATATAAGGCTGTTAAAATTTATTTGATGGATGTTTAAGATTAGGATTTAAAATTAAAGTTAAATGAAAAGGGACAAGAAAACTAATATTTGGCTCTTGCCCTCTGAGTCAGTCTGTATCCAGAGAACAGCGGACTTCTCTAAAGAGCTTTGCAACTCTGAACCACATAACCTCCTGATCAGGGAGATTAATAAGACCACTGGAGAACAGAAAGCCAATCAGTGCATTGCTACAAAGAGGATAGTCATCAGAGAAGGGAGATATCCCTGATGCTTCCAAGAGAAGCCACATGGTCAAGGAAGACCTGGACCCACCTAGCGCAAATGGCACTAGCAGAACTGAGAAGCTGCTCTCAATTTTCCCCAAGAATGACTCCCATAAAAGCTCAGCTGACTGTTCACAATATAGAGAAACAAAAGTCAGTTTGACTGCTTCATATTAAACACTTAGAATAGACAGTTAAAAACAAAATACAGCCATTCCTGGGCATTTTATATAATAATAGTAATAATAATATATTATGGTATTCACTTCATGTTAGCCTCCCAAAATAAGTAAGACTGGAGGCTACAAAGAAGGATTCTCAGACAGGAATGCCTGATAACTATAAAATGAGACTATCAAAAGGATCTGACAGAGGCAGAAGTTTTTAGTTTAAGGCCTACAGATATTCTTAAGCTAAACACATAGGCTTGGTATTTGTAAGTATGATTATCCAGCCCTGAGTAAGAGAATTAAAGGTGTCTCTATTAGACACAGAGGTCATACTAAAAGGATTTTGCAAGATCGGATGACATTAAATTATTAAACTGTATCTTATGGGGAGGGACAACTGTAACACTAAAAGTTAAATATTAAGTTAACAGTAATGATAACTGGGGATATTAAAGGCTTGTGAGGGAACTTCTATACAGTGACATGTTCCAGCTGCTGCAACATTTATTCAGTACTCATGTTTTTTGTTTCTCTCATAGAAGAACCCATTCCCAGATGACTTTACAACCTGTTCTTCCACAACCAGACTTCAAACCGAACTGACTTCTAAACAGCATGGTACTGGTACCAAAACAGGCGGGTGGACCAATGGTACAGAATAGAGGACACAGAAACCAATACCAAAACTACAACTATCTTATATTCAATAAAGGGGCTAAAAACATGAAATGGAAGAAGGATAGCATCTTCAACAAATGGTGTTGGGAAAACTGGAAATCCATATGCAACAAAATGAAACTGAATCCCTTTCTCTCACCATGCACAAAAGTTAACTCAAAGTGGATCAAGGAACTTGAGATCAAATCAGAGACATGGCGTCTGATAGAAGAAAAAGTTGGCTATGATCTACATACTGTGGGGTCGGGCTCCAAATTCCTCAGTAGGACACCCATAGCACAACAGTTAATAACTAGAATCAACAAATGGGACGTACTCAAACTAAAAAGTTTTTTCTCAGCAAAAGAAACAATAAGAGAGGTAAATAGGGAGCCTACATCCTGGGAACAAATCTTTAGTCCTCACACTTCAGATAGAGCCCTAATATCCAGAATATACAAAGAACTAAAAAAATTAAACAATGAGATAACAAATAACCCAATCAACAAATGGGCCAAGGACCTGAACAGACACTCCTCAGAGGAGAACATACAATCAATCAACAAGTATATGAAAAAATGCTCACCATCTCTAGCAGTCAGAGAAATGCAAATCAAAACCACCCTAAGATACCATCTCACTCCAGTAAGATTGGCAGCCATTAGGAAGTCAAACAGCAACAAGTGCTGGCGAGGATGTGGGGAAAAGGGTACTCTTGTACATTGCTGGTGGGACTGCAAATTGGTGTGGCCAGTTTGGAAAGCAGTATGGAGATTTCTTGGAAAGCTCGGAATGGAACCACCATTTGATCCAGCTATTCCCCTACTCGGTCTATTCCCTAAAGACCTAAAAAGAGCACACTATAGGGACACTGCTACATCCATGTTCATAGCAGCATAATTCACAATAGCAAGACTGTGGAACCAACCTAGATGCCCTTCAATAGACGAATGGATAAAAAAATGTGCCATTTATACACAATGGAGTATTACTCTGCATTAAGAAAAGACAAAATCTTAGAATTTGGAGAAAAATGGATGGCATTAGTGCAGATTATGCTAAGTGAAGCTAGCCAATCCCTTAAAAACAAATGCCAAATATCTTCTTTGATATAAGGAGAGTAACTAAGAACAGAGTAGGGACAAAGAGCATGAGAAGAAGATTAACATTAAACAGGGATGAGAGGTGAAAGGGAAAGGGAGAGAGAAGGGAAATTGCATGTAAATGGAAGGAGACCCTCAGGGGTATAAAAAATTACATAGAAGAGGAAGTGAGGAAAAAGGAGGAAAAATATAAGGGCGAGAAATTAATTACAGTAGAGGAGGTAGAGAGAGAAGAGGGGAGGGGAGGGGGGAGGGGGGATAGTAGAGGGTAGGAAAGGCAGCAGAATACAACAGACACCAGAATGGCAATATGTAAAACAATGGTTCTGCAACTGTTGTGATTCTGCAATCTGTATATGGGGTAAAAATGGGAGCTCATATCCCACTTGAATCAAAGTGTGAAATATGATATATCAAGAACTATGTAATGTTTTGTACAACCTACAATAAAAATTAATTAAAAAAAAAGAAATAAAAGGAGTTCAACTGGGACACAGTGCTGGAGTTAGTCTTGTCACTTGTGGTGGGTCAGGGTCTGCAGAAGAATGCACCAACCAGGCTTCTATCCCACATAGCTAACCCCCTTGTCCATAGCAACCGGATTCAGAACATTGCCCTGAAACATCTCCATATAACAAGATGCCTTTAATGGAGTGGTTTCAGACATATTAGTGATTCCTGTCTGCATCATGTCAGCCACAATTCATTTGGAAGTCAATGGCAGATACACATGGCCCGACCACAGATGTTTCATCACAAACCTGCACACAACAGCTCTGGACCCACTACTCAGCAGGCCCCAACATACTGGCATCTCTGTTCTAAACCATTTTCATGAAACCCAGTCAATCAAGGCACTCTCTGGTATACTCATGATCAGCAACAGGACATCCAAATATTCTCCAGTTGCAGGTGGTCATGGGAATTTCAAAAATTTCAGAGTATTTATCTAGCCATTTCCTAAGATGAAGTTGGAGAAACTGTGGGTTTCAATTCATTAAGGAACCATTAAATTTTGAGGAAGCACATTTCAAGGAATACTCTGGAGAACTCTCACAGGCAAGGCTTCCCAAAGAGTGGAAAAAAGGTCACATGAAGCCAGGGCAATTGAGGTCTACAATGTGAGGTCCATGTGTGTTTTGACTCTCAACTATGGCTGCCAAGTTTTTCAGAATAAAATCATGTGATATCCTGCTGAGATTCCCAGTGTGCTGTGGAAAGCCACTCTGGGCTTAGATCTCAGTTTCCAAGGGCGACTCTCATGCGTGGCCTCGTTAAATTCCAACACAATTCATGGCAATACTTCTCTGACGTCAGTTCCATAACGCAGTCTCTAAGAGGAATCACACCAGAGTTCAAGCCCCGGTGGATTCAGCCATCTCTTACAACCACCACACAAATGACCACAATTAAAACTAAATCACTCCCACATGGCCCTCATCTTCTTCCACATAGACACTCATCATGAACTCTGGCTGGATGTTTCCATGAAGGGCACAGACAAATACACTGTTCAAAATAAGCAGCCTTGCCCCTCATTTGCCTAAAGTCAGGGTGGTCTGGACACCCTTCCAGTGAACCAAGAGTGATCAAATAGGCCTGCTCTATATCTGCTCCGCTTCTCAAATTTGAGGGCTAATGACTGTCTGGTATAGATTCTTTATGTGAATTGGTTTCATGAGAAAACCCAAGCACCTATCGGCTAACCTCTGCAGGGCTTTGAAGAACTGACTTGACCCAAAGATCCCTATTCTCACTTGATTTAGCTCAGGAAGCTTACAGAGGAAAGCGAGAGACTTCATCCACAATGACTGCTCTTTTGGCCATTTTGGTTTTGGATGCACACTTGGAAACTTTCTTTAGGTCCATCAGATGCTGAGAATCTAAGCCACTGCTGTCACACCGGGCCAAGTGGCTGATTCAGACTCATCCATTTCCAAAGCAATTAAGCAAAGAGCCACAGGTGATGCCCATTCATTTCCATTTGAAACCTGTTTTCTTCAGGCTTCACAAAGGGGTGGCCTGAGGCAAAGACCTTCCTGACATTCAGGGTAATAGAAACATAAGTAAGCAAATGGCCCAAAGCAGGGTTTCTCCACTGAGACTTTACTGGTCACACTGATATCTGAGTTTTCTGAGATGCTCCCATTCCCTTCAACTATCCAGTACATGGCCATGTCACAGAGATTGGAGGTGGTACATATCTTGGACACCAAACCATAAGGCTACTCTGGAGAGTGGCAAGTATTCAGGAGGAAAAGAGGAACTTAGGAAGATAGTAGGTGTTCCCCATCCATAAGGCAAACCGCTCTACATTCTTAAATTGGGCAGGATGAATGCTGGGAAGCTTTCTACTAGACAGGACACAACCATTGATGCATTTGCTTTTCAAATGTCTACAACACGGATACAGTGGGATACACAGACATAGAAACACTCGTGTTGTCAAACGACTTTCTAGAAACTTTCCAGTCCAAACCTACAAACTGCCTTTCCTACCTATTCTCAGAACATGAGATAAAACCACAAACTCACACCGACACCCACAACGGCACCTCCTTTCCCCAAGTATGTCTGTGACTATCCTGAGTGTCCTCTGACTGGTGGGCCATATTATGTTCCCCTGAAATGGCCTGTCTTGCCTCAGACCTGGTCTTCTTTGCCAACTCTTTGAAGTTGTCAGGAGCCATGGTTGAGCCACTACCTGCTTTCTCAGAAAAGTCCCTCTTCAGAGCTCTCCTGGAATTTGGCCATCATCACATAAGTAGGTACCAAGAAAGACTGATTCTGTCCTTGGTAAATCCAAACAATTGAGACCACTGGGACTAGGACTGGGACTTGCTCTTGGTGGCTGGCTTCCTGGTCCCAAGTTCAGAGAGTTCCATCACCAAGGAAGTGTGGTAGGTCATTTCCTTCAGCAACTGAATGAGGTCACTGCCTTGGAAAACCACTTTGTCCTAGCAGTTGCTTCCAATGGTCCCATGAGATGGAGGCTGCTCCTACTTCCTGTGACACTTTCACAAATTAGAATGGTATATCAACAATAGGCACCCAGGAAAAGCTCTGTATACAGGCCTGGTTTGGTCCATTTCATCTACATTAAGAAGAGAGAGGCTGATTCAGACACATTCCTTCATTCTGACCAGGTTGTTTGACATGGAAGTTGACATGGAGTTGACTTTTGCTCTCTCAGGTCCTTCTTAGGTGAAAAGGTCGGTCAAAAGTCAGAGGAAAAGATCATCAAGAGACTGTCTCATGTCACAGCAAAGGGTTTATTGGGAGTCCAGCATGCTGGGGCTCAGAGCTAACTTCAGAGGAGCAAAGAACAAAGAGCCCCAAGAACAACTTGAGCAGAGTTTATATACATTCTTTAGAGAGGGCAGGGACTTTACATACATCATATCCTCTTTTAGGAAATCAACACATAGCACGGGAAAATCAAATAACAACTCTAAAACATGATTAGTACATTCATTGGCGGGAAGAGGTCGGGTAGGGGGTGATTGGTTAGGCCTGAAAAGGGGTATACGTTTAAACTGATTGGTTGAATCCCTGAGATGTATATGTGGTGAGATGCATGGTTTCTGGAAAGGGGTTGTTAAGTAACTAGGTGGTCAGGGAAGATTTCAACACACATCTAATTGGCAGTTCCGGGAATTGTCTTAACTGCCACAGGAATTTCAGGTTCTGAGTGCAGCTTGAAAACTTTAAAAAACCTGGTTCTATGTTTCAATTTCAATTTCTTTTATTCGTTCATTTCCCACTCCTTTTTCTTACTACTTTTAATCTTAAACGTAATAAATCATAATTATTGCAGGGTCTCACATTCTATTTCTGCCAGTGGACCGTATTTCTGTCTGATTACCACGAGTTTTTCCTGCCCAATTTGAGCCTGGAGAAAGGAAACTATGTGGTTAAGCAAACAAGGTCCTACAGTTAGCAACACCATAAGGATGATCAAGGGTCCAGCTAAGTCTGATAGGAGTGTAGTTAACCAGGGGGACTGGGTAAACCATAACTCAAAGCACCCTAGTTGAATCTCCCTATCTTTCTGGTGCTCTTCAAGGCATTTTCTCAATTTACTCATGGATTCTTTTACAACTCCAGTATGGTCAGCATAAAAACAACATTTTTCTCTCAGTGAAGCACAGAGGCCCCCCTCACTCATGAAGAGGAGGTCTAATCCTCGCCTGTTCTTTAAAACAACTTCAGAGAGAGAAGTTAAGGATTCCTGCAAAGCTGTGATGGTGGTCTCTAACGTCTTCAAGTCTTTATCTATTGCTGTTTCTAATCGGGCCATTTGTTGTGACCCACATATAGTAGCAGCTGTTCCCATACCCACTCCTGCAGCAGCTCCTATCCCCAATAGGATGGCAGGAGTAAGGGACACTGTCTCCCCGCAAAATCGGGTTGTTTCTCCCCCTAGTAGACCTTCAAATGATTCTACATCATAATAGAGCACCCTGGGGAGTATCTGCACCATTACACAATAATTTACAGAGATGTCAAATACCTGGGCTGAAATGCAAGGAGTTCTGACTGTTTGGAGTTCAGTACAATAAAGGTTCCTTTAATTAGTTCCCAGGGGAGGAGTCAGCTGTACTCTGGACTGGGGAAGTAGGCAAAGACGGAAACCGGGAAGTATGAGATGGTAGAGGGGTTCTGGTAGATCTAGCCATGGGAGGTTTAGGAGGCTTAATTCCTGGGTTGAGGGGATTGGGCTCTATTGCTGTGATATTTTCTTCCTTTTTCAGCCGGATGGTGAACCAGTGACCAAAGTCATAACGAGGGCCATATATATAGAATCGCATTCCCCACGTATTTCCCATAGGCCATGCTGTTCCGAGGTAGCCCCTTCCTTTGGAATTGAAATTAAAATGAGGGGGTAACATAGACTATTCTTTCCACAGTGAGTTTTTGACACCACTTGGCTAGCAGCACATTTCTTGGGATCAATCAAGGTGTCATTTCTTTCTTCCTGAATCGTACTGTCGGGGGAGTTTGGGTTCCACCATGCAGCTCCCGTTTGTTCACAACCCCAAGATCTACAATAAAAGTCACTGGGTCCTGTACAGGTTTGGGCCTGTTTGCGACTTCGGAAATCAGCTGGGCACACATAAAAATCAAGTTTGGCTAGTTTACACCTGAGCTGCGGAAGATGATATCCATAATTCATGGGGTAAGGTGGTCTATGTTGCCCTGGTTTGGGGTTGAGTGGGATCTCTGTGGGGGTCCTCTATGTCAGGGAGATCCCAGTCAGACAGGCCTATGGCAATCTGACAAATATCCAGGTGGAGAGATGGCCACCAAGTCCATATGGTGGCTGTATGTGAAATAGACCACACTACTTGCCCAGTAGGATTTATAACTTGCCATTGTTGCTGAACAAGCTGATGGGGATTAGGACTGCTGGTGGTCAGGGGAAGAATCCATAGCCCTACCCACATGACAGACACACAACTTGAGACGGTTACCAGTCTGTTCCAGTTTCCAGCCAGAGTCCGGACAGGGCGCAGGCTTGAGATGGGAGGCATGGATCCAGGAAGTGATCCCATCCACTTTCACCACTGTGGTTGTTATAAGCAGCACCTGGTATGGTCCTTTCCAGCGGGGTTCCAGGGATGACACCTAATGCCATCTCATGTAGATGAAGTCTCCCACTTGATATCGATGTGGGGTTCCCTCATCTCCAGGCTGATAAGCAGTGGCCAACTGTTTCCACAGGTATCGCTGGGTGCTGGGTTTGTTCAAGGGCTTTAAGTCTGTCAAGAAAGAGTGTGTGAAAGGAATCATTAAGTCTCAGAGTTGGGGTTAGGTCCCTTACTGGAGGAGGGGGACCATAGAGAATTTCATAAGGGGTGAGTTTACACAAAGAGGCAGAGGGCGTTTTTCTTGCACGAAACAGTGCTTAAGGTAGGAGCAGAGTTCAATTTTTTATGCCGGTCTCCAAGCTTTTTTCGTTAAGGTCTCTTTGATGGTTCTATTCATCCTTTCTACCTGTCCTGAGCTCTGGGTCTATAAGCACAATTTAACTTTCAATTAATCCCCAGGGTCCTGGCGAATCCCTGACTTACCTGGGCCACGAATGCCAGTCCATTATCAGACCCTATTACCTTAGGCAGGCTGAACCTTGGAAAAATGTCTTATAGAATCTTTTTGACCACCCTCTGAGCCTTTTGTTTCTTCATGGGGAAGGCTTCAAACCATATTGAAAAAGTATCTACAAAGACTAGAAGATATTTAAGTCCGTACCTTGCTGGCTTAATTTCAGTAAAGTCCACTTCCCAGAATTGTCCTGTTCTGGTTCCTCGTAAGTGCTTTCCTGCAGGAAGCTTGGATGGGTAAGCATTAACTAACTGGCAGACTTGACAAGCTCTAGTCACCTGCTCAGCTATTTCTTTCCTCTGTGAGTCAGTCAATAATAAGTCCTTTCTCCGGTCCTTTAGAAGTGCCTATAACTTTTTTCAGCCTAAGTGGGTGAGTTGGTGTACGTCTTTGACATAAAGGTGGGCTTTTTGAAATAGTAAACTTGGCTCTGAAGGGTCCCAGAGTCCTGTATCTGTCTCCTCAGATGATAAGTTGCCTGAATGTTCCAGTGCGGCCAAATCTCCTGATTGTTGTTCCCCCCGGTGTGGAAAAAGTTACCAGAGTCACTACGTTTAGGGCTGCCAATTAAGCTTCCTCATCTGCCCTTCTGTTTCCAACCGCCATGGGGTCGTTTCCCTTCTGGTGCCCTGGACAGTGCACTATACCTAGGTCCTTAGTGCTCTGCACTGCTGAGAGAAGGTGGAGGATCTCATCTTTGTTCTTTATTTCTTTCCCAGCAGAGGTTAATAGCCCCCTTTGCTGGTAAATAGCCCTGTGCACATTAGCATTGGCAAATGGATAGCGGCTATCAGTGTATATGGTGGCCCTTTTGCCTGTTGCTAGTTCCAATGCTTTCGGAAGGGCAATCAGTTCTGCCTTTTGGATTGATGTCTTTTCTGGGAGACCAGAGGATCAGATGACATTAGTTTTGCTAACTATTGCTGCTCCAGCCCGCCGCTTACCATCTTGGAGGAAGCTGCTCTCGTCTGTAAACCATACGACTTTTGGGTGAGGCAGTGGCTGGATCTTTCAAGTCTCATCCTATACTGGTTTCCTCTGCCAGTATGTGTTGACACTCATGAGTGATGGGTTCTGATGATTCTTCTGGCAGCAGTGTACCCAGGTTGAGTGGAGCAGGGGGTCCCAGAGTTATTCTGTCTTTGCTAATCCAGAGGCTCTGGTAGTGGTTTATTCTGGAGTTTGATAGCCACCTCTCTGGAGGCTGACAGATGATGCTCTCCAGGGCATGGGAGGCTATAATGGTTAGCTTCTGTTCCAACGTTCATTTATGAACATCTTTTTTTAGAAGGGCTGCCGCTGCTATCGCTCTTAAGCAATTTGGCCACCCGCTAGCCACTGGGTCCAATTTTTTTGATAAGAATGCTACCGGCCTTTTTCAAGGTCCCAAAGTCTGAGTGAACACTCCCAGTTCTATTCCTTTCATTTTCTCGATGTAGAGAGTGAAGGGTTTTTCTACTTCTGAGAGTGCTAAAGCTGGAGCAGATAGCAGTGCCTTTTTTTGACATTATCAAAAGCTTTTTGGTGCTCAGGGGTCCATTTGAAATGGGCATCCCCATTTATAAGCGGGTATAAAGGTGCAGCCAGAGATGCGAACCCAGGAATCCATAACCTGCAAAAGCCGGCAGTCCCATGAAACTCTCTGAATAGTCTCTTATTAGATGTGGGCGGTATCTGCACAACGGTTTGTTTTCTGGGCTCACTGAGCCATCTTTTGCCACCCCTAAGAGAATAACCCTGGAAGATTACTTCTTGCTGACAAATTTGGTCCTTTTTGCAGAAGCCCTATATCCAAGCCGAACAAGCTCGGATAATAGTGCTTGGGTCCCAGACTCATAGTTCTTCTTGGTGTTGGCTGCCAGTAGCAGATCATCCACATATTGGAGTAGGGTGACTTCGGGGTGTGCAGTTCTGAGGCCTGTGGAGGGCTTCATCAAAGAGAGTGGGGGAGTTTTTGAACCCCTGTGAGAGTCTAGTACAGGTTAGTTGGCCATATGTTAAAGTTTCTGGGTCTATCCACTCAAAGCAAACAGAAATTGATTGTCCTTATGTAGGGGCAAGAAGAAGTAAGCATCTTTTAAGTCCAGCACAGTGTACCATTCCCGCTCCAGATTCAGAGTGCTAAGCAAAATATATGGATTGGGTATTGTTGGGTGAATGTCCTGCACTCTGTTGTTTATCTCTCTTAGGTCTTGAACAGGACAGTAGTCCCTAGTTCCTGCCTTTCTTACTGGTAGCAGGGGGGTATTCCAGGCTGATTGACAGGGCCTTAGGACCCCAAGGGCCAATTATTTCTGAATATGGGGACTTATCCCATCTTTAGCTTCTTTGCTTAGAGGATATTGTTTAACACTGATTGGAGAGGCAGAGGCTTTTAATTCTAGTTCTATTGGAGGTAGTTTTATTGCTAGACCTAACCCAGCAGTTTCTGCCCAGGCATTCGGATAATCTTTTATCCATTTCAATGGTAGTTTGCCTCTTTGATCAGTCCTAGGGAGCGCGAAGGGTTGATGTTCATCTTCAACGGACATAGTCAATGCTGTGACTATGGGAGGTTTCACTGAAGGCTTTAGAACATCCACTTCGGGAACATCAGGGTTAAAAGTTATTCTAGCCCCGAGTTTGGTAAGCAGATCCCTGTGCATCAATGGGGCTGGGCACTCTGGGATTAATAGGAAAGAGTGTTGGACTTTTCCTTTTCCTACATCCATAATCCTTTTAGTTGTCCAAGCCCGATATGTACTGCCATTATCCCCTTGAACTAGGGACCATTTATTTGATAGGAGCCCAGTGGGGTCTTAAGGGCTGAGAATACTGCTCCTGTATCCTCTCCAAAGTTCACTGGAGTCCCCTCCACTTCAAATGTTACCCTGATCTCGGGGAGGAGATCCGAGCCCCAACATTCCTAGTCCTCTTCTAGAGTCAGCATGGCATGCTGGCGTGGTTGCTTATTTTGGGTGCACTCTTTGGCTCAGTGTCCTTTTTCTTTACAGTAGGCACATTGATCTGAGGCCAGGGGCAGCCTTTGGCATGGGCCCAAGTATCCCTTCCTGACTCCAAGCTTTTTAACTTCTGGCATATTTGCTGCTGTGAACAAAACCTTAGCCAATGTTTTAGTCTGCCTTTTGCTCCTTTCATGCTCCTTTTGTTCCCTTTCCTTCTCTATCCTCTGTTCCCTCTCCTCCTCAGTTTCTCTCTTATAATATACTTTCTCAGCTTCTCTGACTAAATCTCTTAAGGTCGTATCTTGTAATCCATCTAGACATTGTAACTTTCTCTTAATATCTTGGGCAGCCTGCTCAATACAGGCCATTGTAACAGATGCATTTTGGTCCTCTGCCTGAGGATCAAAAGGAGTATATTCTTCCATAATTCTCTCCAGAAACATAGAGGGAGACTCATTAGGCCCTTGGATAATCTCTCTTACTTTGGCCAAATTGGTCAGCCCTCTGGCGGCCACTCGGAGACCCGCTATTAGAGCCCGGCGATAAGTGGACAGATGCTTCTTACCTTCAAAGGTGTTGGGGTCCCAGTTGGGTCGGTTCATGGGCCCATAGGGACGGAAAAAGAGTATCACAGGGGCTTCTGAGTTTTCTATTATCCGCCGCCGGTGGGTTCCTTTAGGTTGCCCAGCTTCCTCCAGGGGAGGAGGGGCTGCTGCTGCTGCAGAGAAGTCCCCTGGAGGGCTTGGGTCTGGCCCAATTGCCTATAGCAGTGGAGAGGCTGAGTCAGCGGTTGGAGGATCATCAGGAACTGTGTTGGGGGTTGGGGAGGGAGAGTAGACGATAAGGAGGGGAAGGAGTGTCCAGTCTTGTGACTCAGGGAGAATGGAAGGAAGAGGGGGAGGAGTGGATGGTTTGAATGATAGGATCATGGGGGAAGGGGTATATGGCTCTTTATCTGGGTGGCCACGTGGCCAAAGCTGAAAGACAATATCTCTGACTTTTCGGATTAGAGGAAAGTGGAAGGATCCTTCTGGGGGCCATCCAACTTCGAGGATGGGCCATTCTGAAGCACAGAGAGTCTGCCAGGTACAGCGTTTTACTGGAAAATAAAGATTCTGGGCCCTTGAGCGGACATCAGTCCAATGATCAAGGGTCGGAGACAGAGAAGAGGATGTGCTTTGTCCCATAATGGGAATTACTCAAACAGGGACAGTGAAGACACAAACGCAACACAGAAAAAGACAAACAGTAAATGTTTATCATGACTCCAAGAAAAAGATTAGAACTGAGTAACTGGTAAATCTTAATGGGTTAGGCAATAAAGACAGACAGTAAACTCAACATGAGTTCGGGACAATGAACCAAACTGAGTAGCCGGCAAAACCTGATGGGCTGGCAAACCGAATCCTGAAGCAAAATGTAACTGAGATGAGGAAACTACTATTCTTTGATTTCCCTAGTCTTCCGGAGTGTCCCCCAGAAACGTGACCTTGGGCTCTGTGACAGGTCTGTCACACCATAGGAGAGAGCTAATGCTCTTCACCAACAGCCACTTTGCCATGCCCTGACTTGAAATCCGAAACCAGAAATAGGCTCCTTACTAACCCCGAGAGGAGTCCCTTGAGGTCTTTTGTCCACCGCTGCCGGATATCTCACCTGGGGCCTCCAGATAAATAGGTGCGGCGAACGTCAGAGGAAAAGACAACAAAGAGGTTTTCTCATGCATCAGCAAAGGGTTTATTGGGGGTCCAGCATGCTGGGGCTCAGAGCTCACTTCAGAGGACCAAAAATCAAAGAACCCCGAGAACAACTTGAGCAGAGTATATATACATTCTTTAGAGAGAGCAGGGATTTACATACATCATTGCCTCCTTTAGGAAATCATCATGTACCACGGAAAAATCAAATAACAACTCTTAAACATGATTAGCACATTCATTGGCGGGAAAAGGTCAGGCAGGGAGTGATTGGTCAGCCCTGAGAAGGGGTATACGTTTAAATTTATTGGTTAAAGCCCTGAGATGTATACGTGGTGAGCTGCACGGTTTCTGGGAAGGGGTTGTTAAGTAACTAGGTGTTCAGGGAAGATTTCAACACACATCTAATGGGCAGTTTCAGGAATTGTCTTAACTGCCACAGGAATTTTAGGTTCTGAGTGCAGCTTGGAAACTTTACAAAACCTGGTTGTTTACGTTTCAATTTCAATTTGTTTTATTCTTTCAGAACCTTACAGTGGAAGGCGAGAGACTTCATCCACAATGACTGCTCTTTTGGCCATTTTGGTTTTGGATGCACACATGGGATCTTTTCTTAGATCCGTCTGTTGCTGATAATCTAAGCCACAGCCTCAAACACTGCCAAGAGCCTGATTAAGACACATCCCTTTCCAAAGCAATTACATCTCTGAGGTCAGTTACAGAACTCAGTCTCTGAGAGGAATCACACCAGTGTTCAAGCCCAGGTGGACCCAGTCATTCTTCCAACCACCACACATATGACCACAATTAAATCCAAAACACTCCCACATGGCACTCATCTTCTTACATACATACACTCATGATAACCTTTGGCTAGAGGCTTCCATGAATGGCGCAGCCCACGAGAGTGTCCAAAATAAGCTCCCTTGCAACTCATTTGCCTAACCTCAGGGTGGCCTGAACACCCTTCCTGTGAACCAGGATTGATCACATAGTTCTTCCTGTAATACTGCTCTGCTTCTCCAATTTGAGGCCTACTGACTGTCAGGTATAGATTCTTTATGTGATTTGGAGTCATTAGGAAACCAAAGTAAATTTGCAAGGCTTGGAAAAACTCATTTGACCCAAAGGATACCAATTGTCACTTGGTGGAGGTCAGGAACCTTACAGAGGAAGGCGAGAGACTTCATCCACTATCACTGATCTTTTTGCCATTTTGGTTTTGGATGCACACATTGGATCTTTCTTTATATCCATCAGGCGCTGCTAATCTAAGCCACAGCCACACACAGGGCCACGAGGCTTATTCAGAACATCCTTTTCCAAAGCAATTAAGCAAAGAGCCACAGGTGATGCCCATTCATTTCCATTTGAAAACTGTTTTCTTCAAGATTCACAAAGGGGTGGCCTGAGGCAGAGACCTTCCTGACTTCAGAGCAACATAACAATAAGTAAGCAAATCCCAATGCAGGGTTTCTCCACTGAGACTATACTAGTCACAATGATATCCGAGTTTTCTGAGAACCTTGTCATTCCCTTCAACAATCCAGTACATGGCCATGTCACAGAGCTTGGAGGTGGTATATATATCTTGGACAAAAAACCATGAGCCTATTCTGGAGAGTGGCCAGAATTCAGAAAGAAAACAGGAACTTAGAAAGTTAGTAGGTGTTGCCCATCAAAAAGGCAACCAGCAGTCCTTTTTTAAAATGGGCAGGATGAATGCTGGAAAGCTTTCTACTAGTCAGGATACATCCATTGATGCATTCCTTTTTCTAATGTGTACAACCAAGAACACAGTGGGATACACAGACACAGAAACACTCACCTTGTCAAAGGACTTTCTAGAAACAGTCCACTCTAAACCAAACAAACCACCTTTCCTACCTATTCTCAGAACATGAGACAAAACCACAAACTCACACCCACTCTCAAAAAGGCACCTCTTTCCCCAAGTAAGTCTGTGAGTATCCAGAGTGTCCTCTGACTTGTGGGCCATAGTATGTTCCCACGAAATGGCCTGTCCTGTCTCAGATCTGGTCTCTTTGTCCATCTCTGTGAAGTTGTATGGAGCCTGTGCTGACCACTACCTGCTTTCTCAGGAAAGGCCCGTCTTCAGAGCTCTACTTGCATTTGGTCATCCTTAAACCATTAGGTACCAAGAGAGACAGACTCTCTCCTTGGTAAATCCAAACAAGTGAGCCCACTGGGAATGGGACTGGGCCTTCCTCTGGATGCCTGGCTTCCTGGATCTCAAGTTCAGAGAGTTTCATCACCAAAGAAGTGAGGTAGGTCAATTCCTAAAGGAAGGGAATGAGGTCACTGCCTTGGCAACCACTTTGTCCTTACAGTTGCTTCCAAAGGTCCCTTGAGATGGAGGCTGCCCCTACTTCCTGTGAAACTTTCAGAAGTTAGAATGGTATATCAACCATAGACACCCAGGAGAAGCTCTCCACACAGGGTTGTTTTGGTCCATCTTTTTTATATCAATAGGAGAGAGGCTGATTCAGACACATACCTTCATCCTGACCAGCTTGTTTGCCATGGAAGATGACTTTTGCTCTCTCAGGTCCTTCATAGCTGCCTACATCTTCTCCAGGGATCATTTCTGCATCAACCTTTGAGGTTCTCAGCAGGTGGAAGATTCCCTACATTCCTGTATTCTAAGACCTACTCTGTCCCTGCTCTTTTGTAAAGTTAGATTGAGGGAACAGTGTATGGTTAGGGTTAATAATATATTTTATTTGGGTTAGGAAACATTCTGTGGGATAAATAATGGTATTAGGAACCTGCGATATTCACAAGAATATATAGGTGAAATATAAGTATAAAACCTGAAATCTAGGTACGATTTGAAGCCCAGAAGGGAATTGGGCCCTTTAGTGCGATACTTAGCTTTGAATTATGTTCTACACAGATGTCTCAGATAAATCGATATGCAATGGCAGAGGACCTTGTACCTTGGATGAATAAATGTCTTAGAGAACATCCAGTCAAAAAGGAATAGTCAGCAGGATTAGGAAGGTAGTCAGTAGGTTTTGAAAAAAGAGTGAGTATAGGATTTGGACAAAACGTTCATTAGCAATAGGGTTTCGGGTAGAGAGTGAACGTAAATATGAGCACATACGAAGAGTCAGTCACAATGATGAACTGGGAAAAATATGTTGGAAAGCAGATATCAATAGAGACATTAGGAAAACAGGCAAAGTATAATGTGAGTGATAGGGTTAGACATTTTCAACATGGTTGAGGATGAATATATAATCTTAGGTAGAAAGACATATGTAGTCATCAATAGGATTGATATTTTAGAGCATTAGGCAACCTGGGCATGGTTGTTTTTAATAATCCATGCTCACTTTCCATTTTGCTTTGGTGAAAGGTTAATAAAATAGTCACTTGTCACTTCCTGTTTTTCTGTATGCTTAACAAAACACTGTTGAAATCTTGAGAACTGTTTGCTATTTTGGTTCCCAGAATGTGCTATCCCCAACTGCCAAACTGCAGAATGTACTCCCTCACCCAGTTGCATGCAAACTGCACACTCGCCCTGACCCATTAATAAATTTCCCTCCCTGCCCTGTCCAAGGAAAGTATATAAGCTCTGTTAAAGCTGTTCTCAGGGCTCTTTGCTCTATTCAAGTGAGCTCTGAGCCCCAGCATGCTGGACCCCCAATAAACACTTTGCTGTGGCTGAGTGAAAATGGTATACTGTTCTGTACTTAAAAGATGCTTTCTTTTGCTTGGCTCTGCATAAAGATAGTCAGTTGCTGTTTGCTTTCGAGTGGGTAGACCCAGAAACAGGAACGTCTTGTCAACTAACTTCGACTAGACTCCCACAGGGGTTCAAAATCTCCCCCACTCTCTTTGATGAAGCCCTTCACAGAGATTTCAACAACTTCAGAACTACACACCCCGAAGTCACCCTGATTCAATATGTGGATGTCCTGCTCCTGGCAGCCAACACCAAGGAAAACTTTGAGTCTGTGACCCAAGCACTATTATCTGAGCTTCCTCAACTCAGGTATAGAGCTTTGGCCAAAAAGGCCCAAATTTGCCAGCAAGAAGTAATCTTCCTGGGGTATTTCCTTAGGCACTGTAAATGATGGCTCACTGACCCCAGGAAACAAAACGTTGTGCAGATACCACCCCCATTTAACAGGAGACAACATAGAGAGTTTCTTGGAACTGCTGGTTTTTGCAGGTTATGGACCTGGGTTTGTGTTCATAGCTGCTCCTTTATACCCGCTGTTAAATGAGAATGCCCAATTCCAATGGACCCTTTGAGCACCAGCAAGCTTTTGATAACATCTAAGAACACTAACACTGAACACCTCAACTTCACTGAGCCCAGCCTGCAATTTCAGAAAGCCCTACACTATGTTAAAAATGTACATCAACTCAATCAACTTAGTTCAAAGAAACTGCAGCCATTCCTGTAGGATCAAGAACAGAGTTTTAGACTAACTCACTCACAGTGAATGGAAATAACTGAATGGGTAACAAAAGCCTGTAGGTTCTGTTAATTGGATAATGCTTACCCTTCCAAGCTTCCTGCAGGAAAGCACGTACCAGGAACCAGACCAGGACAATTCTGGGAAGTGGACTTTACCTAAATTAAGCCAGCGAGATATGGACTTAAATATCTCCTAGTCTTTGTAGATACATTTTCAGGATGGATTGAAGCCTTTCCCACAAAAAAAAAAAAAAAAAAAAAAAAAAAACCGGCACAAATGGTGGTCAAGAAGATCCTGAAAGATATTTTTCAAAGACAGGGCCTGCCTAATGTAATGTGGTCTGATAATTGAACGGCGTTCATGGGCCAGGTAAACCAGGGGTTAGCCAGGACCCTGGGGATTAATTGGAAGTTACATTGTGTTTATAGACCCCAAAGCTCAGGACACATGAAAAAATAAATAGAAGCATTAAAGAGACCTTAAATAAATTAAGCTTAGAGACTGTCATAAAAGGGTAGACTATGCTCCTGCCTTATGCACTGTTTCATGAAAGAAATACTCCCTTTGTTTCTTTGTGTAACATCACCCCCTATGAAATTCTCTATGGGGCCCCTCCTCTGGTAAGGGACCTAACCCCAACTCTAAGACCTAAGTATCCCTTCCACACACCCTTGCTTGACAGACTTAAATCTCTTGAAAGAACTCAGCTATACCTGTGGAAACAGCTGGCCACTGCCTTCCAACCTGGGGACGAGGGGACTCCACATCGATATCAAGTAAGAGAATTCCTCTACATAAGAGGACATCAGGTGTCATCCCTGGAACCCCGCTGGAAAGGACCATACCAGGTGCTACTTATAACACCTACAGCGGTAAAAGTAGACGGAATCACTTCCTGGATCCATGCCTCTCATCTCAAGCCTGCAACCTGTCCAGACTCTGGCTGGAAACTGGAAAAGACTGGTAACCCGTTCAAATTGTGTATTTGCAACGTAGATAAGGCTATAGACTTTCCCCTTGGCCACCAGTAGACCTAACACTCATTAGCCCATTCAGCAGCAATGGCTGATCACAAATCCTACAAGACAAGAAGTATGGTCTATCTTGCATACAGCCCCCTTAGGAACCTGGTGGCCATCTCTCCACCCAGACATTTGTCAGCTGGATATAGGTCTTTCCTATTAGGATATCCTTGATGAAGAGGATCCTGCTGGGAGCCATCAGCCAAGTAGGTATGACAAATTCCTTGCCAGCTTACTCCCATGCTGTCTAGTGGAAGGACTTCTGAAAGGTGACCTTGCTCAAGGACCAGGGCAGGATCCGTGTTTAGGGTGTTCCCCCTTTAGAATAGGGCAGTTTAGCATAATAGGAGAGTAGGGTGTTTCCCCTTTAGAATAGGGCGGTTTAGTAATAGGAGATTAGGGTGTTCCTCTTTTGGAATAGGGCGTATCCTGCTGCTGAGTTCCTCTTGAGTGCTTAGGGTCAGACAGTATATTTTGGGAGACAGAAGCCCATGCGGAGTGGATTTAGGCAGGAGAGGATTTGGGCAGAGAACGGAGTGGATTTGGGCAGAGAACGTGGATTCCCCCAGAGCGTGTTTGTAGACGGCCGGTGTAAGTTCGGGAATAAAGAATTGCTGTTTGGATCTACAAGCTGTGTGGAGACTCGTGATTTGTGCCCAGCCGAAAGACTGCGGCAGATCCCACTAAAATTCCATTAAATCATTTCCATACCATAGATAATGGAAACAAACATTATGGTTGTATAGACAGGCAAGCCAGATGCAGGTTGGCTAGCCTATATTAGTATGTTTGCCCCGCAGACTATCAAAGCCACAAACCGTCATGGCTGAGTGTGGGAAAAGATGACTTCTTCTGTAAGTCATGGGGATTTGAGCATACAGGGGCTGCCTGGTGGAATGTAAAATCCTCATCAAATTCAGTACACAGCATTGGCCATATTACTACTTAGACATCTAAAACAGATGGCGCCAAGAGGAGTCTCTAGATCCTCAAATTCTGTGTGACCTTTTTACCTTCTGCAAGTGCTCAAAAGGGTGAAAGGAAATTCCCCTATGTGGAGGCCTTTTCCCTGTTTCCCTCACATCCTGAACTATGCTTCTCCAATAGTTCCTCACCCTCAGCTTTCTGCTCCAGACTCTCTGCTGTCAGTCCTACCTCAGCAACCTTATTTCTCCCCTCCAATTACTAGATCCAAAACCCAAACCTCCGCTGGTTCTCAGAGCATTGCCCCCTTGCTGAGTTAGCAGGTACTGAGGTACCCATCCACCCACTCACTCCTCTCTTCCTCTGTCAGTACCCGCACCGGGTCGCACCAGGTCCTCTTACCAGCTAACCTAAAGCTCAAACCAGCTTAGGAGATCCCTCAGACCCCTATTGAAGATGTAATGAAAATGACCTTTAAAGTTGCTTTGTGATCACTGAAAACAGGTTACTAAGAATTTAAAGTGCCTCACAGGCTTTTCGGGATAGTCACTCCCATCTTCCCCTCTGCTCTACCTGTTATACTGCTCAAGTTTTTGTTTCTAGGAAAATCCCAAACCCCTTTCCCATTATTCTTTTATATCTCTCCTTCCTATTTCTCAGATCCACGGAGCAGCTCTCACCCTCCGCCTTCCCCGTCTTCCCCCTCTGTACCAGGCCCACAGAAAAATCTTAACTGAACTTCTCCAGAAGTCTTCACCATGACTTTAGGATTTTCAGCAAAAGAGTCCCTATAAAAGAGTTCAGTGTAGATAAACTTCCTGTTTTTCTGTTGCCCTGCTCTACTTGGCTACTGGCTGCAAAAATCAGCACTCCTAAGCTTGACACCCCTTTAATAGTTTTTCACACAATATGTGAACAATGCCTCTGGCCTTGAGCTGGGGCTTCATAGAGATGGCTATATTTTTAAGATATAAAATTACCAACTGGGCTCCATGGTAACACTGCAGGGGGATAAAAGAAATGGAAGAAAAAGCTCTCCCCCTCCCAGGTGTCCTTGAAAGTTTAACTTGCCCACCAAAGAGGAAAAAACAGAAAAAAACTTCTTTTTGTGAAGTTCTGCAGACTGTGAACTTCTTAGTCCCTTCCCTTTCACGTTGGGTACAAAATTCTGAAACTACCTAAACTTGGGGTTCAGGGAATTAATTGATTACAACAGAAGCAATGCCCGCTGAATCCGGTTGCAACCAAATAGGACTGTTTCCCTGTCTTCTGTGCTATCTTAGGTGCCTTGCCTTGACTGCCCCTACAACAGTATAATTCTATATACTTAAACATTGTTTATGTTTTAATGAAATGGTCAACAGATGTGATTAATTGTGAAATGGTGAAGATGTTTCCCAGATTGCTCTATAATGACCCAGGTTCATTTGAAGTTCAAACAGGGGGACATACAACCCAGTTCCACTGGGAACATATATCTCTTACTTTACCTATCATATTAGGAAGTGGAGTTGCTGCAGGGGTAGTCACAGGAACCACTGCCCTGGTCCATGGTACACAACAAATGACCCAAATAGAAGAAGCAATAGACCAAAACTTAAAGATATTAGAAACCTCCATCACAGTTTTCAGGAATCTTTAACCTCTCTCTCTGAAGTTGTTTTACACAACAGTCGAGGGTTTGACCTCCTCTTCATGAGAGAAGGGGGCCTTTGTGCTGCATTGATGTAAGAATGCTGTTTTTATGCCGACCATAATGAAGTTGTAAAAAAACCTATGAGTAAAATAAAAGGATGCCTTGAAGAGTGTCAATGAGAGACAGACGCCCCAAAAGGGTGGTTTGAGTCTTGGTTATCACAGTCCCCCTGTTTATCTACGCTTTTATCACCCCTGGCCTGTCCAATAATAATCTCCATATTATAGCTAACTATAAAACCCTGTTTGCTCAACCGTGTAATTTCTTTTTTCCAAGCTCAAATTGGACAAGTTAAACTTATGGTAATACCCCACTAGCAGACATAGAATGTGACACCCCGCAATAATCACTATTATGATTAAAATTAGCCAGAAGAAGAAGTGGGGAATGAAAGGTTAATAAAAAAGGAACTTGGAACTTCCTGTTTTTTTGTATGCTTAACAAAACACTGTTGAAATATTGAGAACTGTTTGCTAACCTTGTTCCCAGATTGTGCTGTCCCCAACTTCGAAATTGCAGAATGTATTCCCTCATCCGGTTACACGCAAACTGCCCACTCGCTCTGACCCATCAATAAATTTCCGTCCCTACCCTTTTCAAGGAAAGTATATAAGCTCTGCTTAAGCTGTTCTCAGGGCTCTCTGCTCTATTCTTGTGAGCTCTGAGCCACAGCATGCTGGACCCCCAATAAACCTCTTGCTGTGGCATGAGACACTCTCCTGGTGGTCTCTTCCTCCGATGCTTGCACGAACATTACTTGGATGATTGAATGTAGAAGAGAAAATCCAGTCAAAAAGGGATAGTCGGTAGGATTAAGAAGATAGTCGGTAGGTTTAGGAAGAAGAGTGAGTATAGGATTTGGAACAAAATCTCTTTAGCAATAGGGGTTCGGTTAGAGAGTGAATGTAAATGTCAGCACATGTGAACAGTCACAATAATGAAATGGGAAAAGAACGTAGGAAAGCAGATATCAATAAAGACATTATGAAATCAGGCAAAGTATAAAGTGTGTGATACAATTAGACATTTTCAACAGGGTTGAGTTAGAATATATAATCTTAGGAAGAAACAAATATGTAGTCACCAATAGGATTGACATTTGAGAGCATTAGGCAACCTTGACATGGATGTTTTTTGTAATCCATGCTCACTTTCCATTTAGGTTTTGGTACAATCATAAGTGTGACGTTTGCATTTGTGTCCAGAATATTACTGTGAAAATATGTATATGTAGATGTGGTGACATGAGTGTTTATTACACCATTTCTGGGAGCAATTTTTTGAAGACATATAAATGGGTATAGGGGGTACAAAGAGGTATACACTGTGTCAATGAATATAGAGATAATGCATGAATAGACCATAAGTGAATAAATAATATAACTGGATCCACATTAAATAACGGATTGAATTGATATCTGAAAATATATAAGAAATCTTATATTGATATACAATCATTCATTCCAACCATTTATACATCTAATATCAATATTAGGGTTATGGTTTATCATGAAGATATGTTATTTTTGCTACAAAAGTGATTATGGAAATCGAAAATAATGTGTTTGGAAAGAGTCAGTCACAATGCTGGCAATATGTGAACAAGGCCTCTGGCCTTGAGCTGGGGCTTGACAGAGATGGCTACAGTTCTAAGTTAAAGAAGTTACCAACTGGGCTCCATGGTAAAAGCTGGCAGGGAGAAAAAAAAAGAGAAGAAAAAAGCTCTGCCCCTCCCAGGTGTCCTTGAAATGTTAACTTGCACAGAACAGAAAAAAAAAAAAAAAAAAAAAAAAACAGAAACAAAAACTGCTTTTAATGAACTTCTGCAGACTGTGAACTTCTGAGTCCCTCCCTTACATGTTGGGTACAAAATTCTGAAACAATCTAAACTTGGAGTTCAGGGGATTAAATGATTACAATAGAAGCAATGCCCTCTAAATCCGGTTGCAACCAAATAGGACTGTTTCGCTGTGTTCGGTGCTATGTTAGTTGCCTTACCTTGCATTGTCCATCCCTTTTCTCATGAAAAGACCAGTCAAGAAACATGGAGGAATGCATGTGCTCTGAAGCAGGAAGTGATTGATAGTGAATCAAATGCCTATAAATTTCCTAACTTGTGGATGAAATACATATCCTATGATGTGCATAAATTAAAGAAATAGTAATCTACCAGTGTTGAATAAAAATGAACGTCAAAATACACATCATGTCCAATTGGAATCTACTTGCATTGATGTTAAACTGGGTCAGGTACTGTAGAAATATTAGGATTTGTGTGCACCATTCACTGAAGTTCCTTTTCGGTACTAGGAAAGAAATATGTTTTTCAGGTAAATGAATATTTCTAAGAATAATCTTGTGAAAAGTTGATTATAAATTCACATATATGAATATGAATGAATTTGGTGAGTGTAAAATAATACACATTTTTCATATTTTGAAAAATCTGGAGAGTCTATCTATCTATCTATCTATCTATATATATATATATGTGTGTGTGTGTGTGTGTGTGTGTGTGTGTGTACACACACACACACACAGACATTAAAAATAGCAATATATATGCCAATCAAAATTCAAAATGAAATATACATCATTGACAGATCCAAAAATATTTATTTAACTGAACATGGATTTATGAATAATATTGATCAAGTAGGAAGCTCACCCATAATTTGAATTTTCAGTTCCAACATCATTTAGGAGGAGTGATCCCTTACAATTTGTATCTGTCAAGTCAGCCACCTCACATGAATGGACGTGTGGTCCCAGGTAGGATTCTATGTTTGCATATAAAAATACAGGTGGTGAATAGGCTACAGAGAGGGGAGACAGGAATTCACATATTGGTTAACTTTAAAAAAACATGGAGAATGACTTCAACAAAAAGTTGACTAGATATATAACTCCCACAATATATAATGCAAAAGGCAAGTCCAACTATACACCATGCCTCCTCTGAAATGCTTGTATTTTTATTCTGTTTGAGTTATTTTTCTCCATCTTATTAGTATTAGTAGTCAGAGTGTAGTAGGGTAGGGGTTAGTGTCGGGGATTCAGTATTTCGAAAGAAAAATTGGAAAAATGAATCCAATGTGTATGTAAATGTGTGCTCCACAAATATCCTCCCACTCTCATACAGAAAAATGCCTTGACAGTACCTTCGCTCCAACTAAAACACCATTAGAGGAGAAGAATTAGAAAATCAGTGAATACATATCTGGAATGGAATATGCTCATAGTTTTGAAAAATTGGAGGTGGTAGATGATTTTCGAAAAGAAAGGGACAGGGTAAACACTCCAGAAACATGGAGTTCTGCTGGCCTAAAGACTTCTTGAGAAACTGCCTCTGAGGTTGGGCCCTTGAACTATATGTGGTTGTCAGGAGCTTTAGCTTCCTTTGTACTGAGATCATCAATGCTGGGTCTGCATCTATGTGACATGGAGGAAATTGTTTCTTATTTTCCAATGAAAATGAGGCAGCAGTGCTGAATTCTCTCTTTGTAGGTAACCTGTGGCCACTGGGGGCTAAGTGTATCCCCGTGTGGACTGTGAAGCCATTTGGACATCCTCCAATTTTTTTGGTGTTTCTCGCTGCTGCACTGGGAGTTTGGTATTTGCTTCACAAAATACATGGAGTTCAACTGGGACACAGTGCTGGAGGGATTTCTGTCGGGAGTGGTGGGTCAGGGTCTGCAGGATAATGCACCAACCAGGCTTCTATCCCACATTGCTTTCCCCCTTGACCATAGCAACCTGATTCTGAACATTGCCCTGAAACCTCTCAATATAACAAGATGCCTTTACAAAGAAGGTTCTGCTGGCTGCACCATGTCAGTAACAACCATTTGGAAGCCAAGGGCAGATCCACATTGCCCCACTACATGTTTTATCACAAACCTTCCCACCACTGTTCTAGGCCCACTAATCAGCAGGCTCCAAATTACTGGCATCTCTGTTCTACACCACTTTCATGAAACCCAGTCAATCAAGGCACTGTCTGGCACACTCAAGATCAGCAACAGCACATCCAAAGGTTCTCCAGTGCCACCAGGTCATGGGAATTTCAAAAATTTCACGGTATTTTTCTAGCCATTTTTCTAGGATGATGTTGCAAGCACTATGGGTTTCAATATATTCAGGAACCGTTAAATGGTGAAGAAGCACATTTCAATGAAAGCTCTGGAGAACTCTCAAAGGCAAGGCTTCCAAAATAGTGGCCAAATGGTCACTTGAATCCAGTCCTATTGAGGTCTACAATATGAGGTCCATGTGTTTTTTGACACTGAACTATGGCTGCCATGTCTTTCAGAATACAATCAAGTGATATCCTGGCTGAGATTCCCAGTGCTTTGTGGAAAGCCACCCTGGGCCTAGATCTCAGTTTCCAAGGGCGACTTTCATTGCGTGGCTTCCTAAAATCCCAAAACAATTCATGGCAATACTTCTCTGAGGTAAGTTCTAGAACTCAGTCTCTAAGGGGAATCACACCAGAGTTCAAGCACAGGTAGACCCAGTCATTTCTTCCAACCACCACACAAATGACCACAATTAAAACCAAAACACTCCACACGGCCCTAATCTTCTTCCATATAGACACTCATCATATCCTTTGGCTGGAGTTTTCCATAAGGGGTGCAGCCCAAGACAGTGTCCAAAATAAGCTCCCTTAACCCTCATTTGCCTAAAGTCAGGGTGGCCTGGACACCCTTACCGTAAACCAGGAGTGATCAAATAGGTCTGCCATTAATACTTTTCCACTTCTTCAATTTTAGGCCTTTTAACTGTGGCATTTAGATTATTTATGTGAACTGTAGTCAAGAGAAAACCGAAGCACTTATGGGCTAGCCTCTCCATGGCTTTGAAGAATTCATTTGACCCAAAGGATCCTTATTCTCACTTGATGGAGGTCAGAAACCTTACAGAGAAAGGCGAGAGACTTCATCTACAATGACTGTAATTTTTGCCATTTTGATTTTGTATGCACACATGGGATTTTTCTTTACATCCATCAGGTGTAGGGAATCTAAGCCATAGACTCACACAGGGCCAAGAGACTGATTCAGACACATCCCTTTCCAAAGCAGTTAAGTAAAGAGCCACAGGTAATGCCCATTTATATCCATTTGAAAACTGGTTACTTCAGGTTTCACAAAGGGGTGGCCTGAGGCAAAGTCCTTCCTGACATTCAGGGCAAAAGAACAATAGGCAAGCAAAAGCCCCAAAGCAGAGTTTCTCCACTGAGACTTTACTGGTCACACTGATATCTGAGTTTTCTGAGATGCTCGCCATTCCCTTCAGCTATCCAGTACATGCCCATATCACAGAGCTTGGAGGTGGTAAATATCTTGGACAGAAAACCATGAGAATATTCTGGAGTGTAGCCAGAATTCAGGAAGGAAACAAGAACTTAGGAAGTTTGAAGGTGTTGCCCTTCGATAAGGCAAGCCACAGTCCATTTATATATTGGGCAAGATTGATGCTGGGAAGCTTTCTACTAGACAGGACACATCCATTGATGCATTCTCTTTTCTAATGTCTACAACCACAGACACACTGGGAAACACAGACATAGAAACACTTGCCTTGTCAAACGACTTACTAGAAACAGTTCACTCCAAACCAAACAAACCGCCTTTCCTACATTTTCTCAGAACATGAGACAAAACCACAAACACACAACTAAAACCACAAATGCATCTCCTTTCCCCAAGTAGGTCTGTGACTATTCAGAGTGTACTCTCACTGGTGAGCCTTACTATGTTCCTCTGAAATGGCCTGTCCTGTCTCAGATATGGTCTCCTTGGCCAACTCTGAAAATGTCAGGAGCCCACGGTGAGCCACTACTTGCTTTCTCTGGAAAGGCCAGTCTTCAAAGCTTTCCTGGCATTTGGCCATCCTCACATCAGTATATACCAAAAAAGACTGTCTCTGTCATTGGAATATCCAAACAAGTGAGCCCACTGGGACTGGGACTGGGACTGGCTCTGAGTGCCTGGCTTCCTATATCGCAAGTTCAGAGAGTTCCATCACCAAGGAATAGAGATGAGGTCACTTCCTTCAGGAACTGAATAAGTTCACTGCCTTTGCAACCACTTTGTCCTAACAGTTGCTTCCAAGGGTCCCATGAGATGGATGCTGCCCCTATTTCCCGTGACACTTTCACAAGTTAGAATGGTATATCACCCATAGGCACCCGTGAACAGCTCTCCACACAGGGCTGGATTTGTCCATCTTCTGTACATTAGGAACAGAGAGACTGATTCAGACACAACCCCTCATTCAGACAAGGCTGTTTTCCATGGAAGAAGACTTTTGCACTCTCTGGTCCTTCATAGCTGCCTACATCTTCTCCAGGGATTATTTCTGCATGGAACTTTGAGGTTTTCAGCAGGTGTTATATCCCCTACATTCCTTATTGTAAGACAAACACTGTCCCTGCTCTTCTATAAAGTTAGAATGTGGGAACAGTATATGGTTTTGGTTAATAACATGTTCGATTTGGGTTAGGAATCATTTTGCTGGATGAATAATGGTATTGAAAACCTGCGATATTTATAAGAATATAGAGGTCAAATATATGTATGAAAACAGAAATCTAAGTAAGATTTGAAGCCCAGAAAGGGATTGGGCCCTTGATTGGGAGACTTAGCTTTGAATTATGTCCTGCACAGATGTCTCAGATGAATCAATACACAATGGCATCGGACCTTGTACCTTGGATGATTGAATGTTGAAGAGAACATCCATTCTAAAAAGGATAGTCAGTAGGATTTGGGAGATAGTCGGTAGATTCAGAAAGAAGAGAGAGTATAGTATTTGGACCAAAAGTTGTTTAGCAATTGGGTTTCAGGTAGAGAGTGAATGTAAATGTCAGCACAAATGCACAGTCAAAATGATGAACTGGGAAATTATGAAGGAAAAGAGATATCAATAGAGACATTAGGATATCAGGCAAAGTTTAAAGTGAGTGATAGGATTAGACATTTTCAACAGGGTTGAGTTTGAATATATAATCTTAGAAAGAAACAAATATGTAGTCAACAATTACATTGACATTTGAGAGCATTAGGCAACCTGGTCATGGATGTTTTCAGAAATCCATGCTCACTTTAAATTTAGGCTTTGGTACAATTATAAGTGTGACCTTTGCTTTATTTTCCAGAATATTACTGTGATAAAATGTATATGTAGATCAGGTGACATGAGTATTTCTTCCACCATTTCTGGGAGCAATATTTTGGAGACGTATAAATGAATATTGGGAGTACAAAGAGGTGTACCATCTCTCTATGAATATAGAGATAATGGAAGAATAGACCATACTGAGAGTAAATAATATAATTGGTAAACGTTAAATAACGGATTGAATTGATATCTGAAAATATACAGGAAATCTTCTATTGATATACAATCATTCATTCCAACCAGTTATACTTCTAATGGTAATATTAGGGTTATATTTTATCATGACGAGTGTGTGAGTTTTGCTTCAAAAGTGATTATGGAAATCAAAAATAATGTGTTTAGAAAGAAGTCTCATGAAAAGTCTTATCAAGAAACATGGAGGAATACATGTGTTCTGAAGAAGGAAGTTATTGAAAGTGAAACAAATGCCTATAAATTTGCTAACTTGTGTATGAAATATATATCTTATGATGGGCATAAACTGAAGAAATAGTAATGTACCAGTGTTGACTAAAAATGAACATCAAAATACATATCATGTTCCATAATAATCTACTTGCATTGATGTGACATTGGGTCAGTTACTGTAGAAATATTAGGATTCGTTTGCACCATTCACTGAAGTTAGTTTTCAGTTCTAGGAAACAAATATGTATTTCAGGTGGATGAATATTTCTGAGAATAATCTTTTGAAAATTTGATTATAAATCCACATACATGAATACGAATGAATTTAGGGAGTGTACAATAAGACACATATATTTCATATTTTGAAAAATTTGGAGAGTATATATATATATATATATATATATATATATATATATATACACACACACACATACACACACATTAAAAAGTAGCAACATATATGCCAATCGAAATTCTTCATGAAATGTATATCATCCACTGGTCCAAAAATATTCATTATACTGAATACAATTTTATTTATCATGTTGTTCATCTAAGAAGCTCACCCATAGGTTGAATTTTCAGTTCTAACTGTGTTTAGGAGGAGTGATCTCTTCTCCCAATTTGTATCTGCCAAGTCAGCCACCTCACAAGAATGTACATGTGATAACAGGTAGGATTCTATATGTGCATATGAAATTACATGTGCTGAATTGGCTACAGAGAAAGGCAGAGAGGAATTCACCTATTTGTTACCTTTAAAAACACATGGATCTTCTTCTATTTCTCTCTTGATGGTTCTGTAGTTTTCATTGTATAAGTCTTTCACCTCTTTTGTTAGGTTGATTCCCAAGTATTTTATTTTTTTTTTTGAAAATATTGTGAATGGAGTGTTTTTCCTCATTTCCGATTCAGAAGATTTGTTACTGATATACAAAAATGCCTTTGATTTGTGCGTGTTGATTTTTTATCCTTCCACTTTGCTGAATTCATTTATTAGTTCTAGTAGTTTTTTTGTAGACCCTTTTGGGTCTTCTAGGTATAGAATCATGTCATCCTCAAACAGTGATAATTTAAGTTCTTCTTTTCCTATTTTTATGCCTTTAATTTCTTTCATCTTTCTAATTGCTCTGGCCAGTGTTTTGAGAATTATATTGAATAGAAGTGGTGATAGAGGGCATCCCTGTCTTGTTCCTGATTTTAGAGGGAATGCCTTCAATTTTTCTCCACTCAGAATGATGCTAGCCTGAGGCTTAGCATAGATAGCTTTCACAATTTCGAGGAAAGTTCCTGTTATCCCTAGTTTTTCTAATGTTTTGAATATAAAGGAATGCTGTACTTTGTCAAATGCTTTTTCTGCATCTATTGAGATGATCATATGGTTCCTATTTTAAGTCTATTTATGTGGTGAATAACATTTATTGATTTCCGTATATTGAACCATCCTTGCATCCCAGGGATTAATCCTACTTGATCATGGTGCACAATTTTTTGATGTGCCTTTTTGTCCGATTCGCCAGAATTTTATTGAGGATTTTTGCATGTAGTTTTATCAGAGATATTGGTCTGTAGTTTTCTTTCTTTGAGGTGTTATTGTCTGGTTTCGGAATCAGGGTGATGTTGGCCTCATAGAATGAATTTGGCAAAGCTCCCTCTTTTTCCACTTCCTGAAATAAATTGAAAAGTATTGGTATTAATTCTTCTTTAAAGGTTTTGTAAAACTCCGCTGTATACCCATCTGGTCCTGGGCTTTTCTTGGTTGGTAGTCTTTTGATTGCTTCTTCAATCTGATCCATTGATATTGGTCTGTTCAAATTGTGTGTATCCTCCAGACTCAGTCTGGGCAAATCATAGGATTTAAAAAATTTATCGATGTCTTCACTCTCTTCTATTTTATTGGAATATAGGTTTTCAAAATAATTTTAAAAATGTGGCATTTATACACCATGAAGTATTACGCAGCACTAAAAAATGACAAAATCATAGGATTTGCAGGGAAATGGATGGTATTAGAGTAGATTATGCTTAGTGAAGCTAGACAATCCCTAAAAAAACAAATTCCAAATGTCTTCTTTGATATAATGAGAGCAACTAAGAACAGAGCAGGAAGGAATAGCGGGAAGAAAAGGTCAACATTAATAAGAGACATGAGGTGGGAGGGAAAGGGAGAGAAAAGGGAAATTGCATGGAAATGGAGGGAGACCCTCAATGTTTTACAAAATTATATATAAGAAGTTGTGAGTGGAAGGGGAAAATAAACAAGTAGGAAAATGAATTACAGAAGATGGAGTAGAGAGAGAATATGGGAGGGGAGGGGAGGGGAGGGGGGATAGTAGAGGCTAGGAAAGGTAGCAGAATACAACAGATACTAATAGGGCATTATGTAAAAATGTGGATGTGTAACCGATGTGATTCTGCAATCTGTATTTGGAGTAAAAATGTGAGTTCATAATCCACTTGAATCTAATATATGTAATACAAGATGTCAACAGTTTTGTAATATTTTGAACAACCAATAAAAAAAAAACATGGAGAACTATTTCAACAAAAAATTGACTAGATTTATAACTCCTACCCTGTATAATGCAAAAGGCAAGTCCAACTATACAGTATGCCTTGTCTGAACTGCTTGTATTTCTATTCTTTTTGGGTTATTTTTCTCCATCATATTAGAATTATTAGTCAGAGTCTAGTACGGTATGGGTTAGTTTCAGGGATTCAGTATTTTGAATGGAAAATAGGAAAATAAATCCAATGTGTATGTCAATATGTGCTACACAAAAATCTTCCCACTCTCATCCAGAATAATGCCTTGACATTACCTTCGCCCCAAGTAAAACACAATTAGAGGAGAAGAGTTAGAAAAACTGTGAATACATATCTGGAATGAAAAATGCTCAAGAGTTCACAACCTTGAAGGTGGTAGAGGAGTTTCCAAAAGTTAGGAACAGGTAAATATTCGACAAAATTGGAGCTCTGCTGGACTAAAGACTTCTTGAGAAACTGCCTCTGAGTTTGGGCACTTGAAATATTTGTTGTTGTCAGGAGCTTTAGCTTCCTTTGTAGAGAGACCATCAAAGCTGGGTATGTATCTAAGTGACCTGGAGGACATGGTTTCTTATTTTCTAATGAACATGAGGCAGCAGTGCTGAATTCTCTCTTTGTAGGTAAACTGTGGGGACTGGGGGCTAACTCTTTCCGTGTGGACTCTAAAGCCATTCGGTCATCCTCCACTTGTCGTGGTGTTTCTTGCTGCTGCAATGCGAGCTTGGTATTTGCTTCACACAATACAAGGAATTCAACTGGGACACAGTGCTAAAGGGAGTTCTGTCACGTGCGGTGTTTCAGGGTCTGCAGGATAATGTACCACCCAGGCTTCAATCCCACATAGCTTGCATCCTTGACCATAGCAATTTGATTCTGAACATTGCCCTGAAAACTCTGCATATTAAAAGATGCCTTTACATAGAAGGGTATGCTGGCTGCACCATGTCAGTTACAAGCCATTTGGAAGCCAATGGCAGATCCACATGGCCCCACCACAGATATTTTCTCACACACCTGCACACAACTTCTCTAGGCCCACTTCTCATCAGGCCCCAACTTACTGGCATCTCTGTTCTTACACCATTTTCATGGTCATGGGAATTTCAAAAATTTCATGGTATTTATCTAGCCATTTTTCAAGATTGATGTTGGAGGCATTGTGGTTTAAATTCATTCAGGAATCATTCAATGGTGAGGAAGCTCATTTGAATGAAAGCTCTGGTGAAATCTCTGAGGCAAGGCTTCCCAGAGTGGCCAAAAGGTCACATGAACCCAGGCCTATTGCTGTCTACAATGTGAGGTCCATGTGTGTTTTGACTCTCATCTATGGCTGCCATGTCTTTCAGAATAAAACCATGTGATATCCTGGCTGAGATTCCCAGTGCTCTGTGGAAAGCAAACCTGGGCCTAGATCTCGGTTTCCAAGGGCGACTCTCATGCGTGGCCAACTAAAATCCCAACACATTTCATGATAATACTTCTCTAAGGTCAGTTCCAGAACCCAGTCTCTAAGGGGAATCACACCAGATTTCAGCCCAGGTGTACCCAGTCATATCTTCCAACTACCACACAAATGATGACAATTAAAATCAAAACACTCCCACATGGCCCTCATCTTCTTCCATATATTCACTCTCATTCTAAGCTCTGTCTGGAGGTTTCCATGAGCGGCGAAGTCCAAGAGAGTGTCCAAAATAAGCTCCCTTGCCCCTCATTGCCTAAAGTCATGGTGGCCTGGACACCCTTCCTGTGAACCAGGTGTGATCAAATAGGCCTGCCCTTAATACGCCTAGGCTTCTCCAATTTGAGGCCTACTGACTGTCAGGTATAGATATTTTTATGTGAACTGGAGTCATGAGAAAACCCAAGAACCTATGTGCTAGACTCTCCAGGCCTTTGAAGAACTCATTTGACACAAAAAATCCCTATTCTCACTTGATGGAGGTCAGGAGCCTTACAGAGGAAGGTGAGAGACTTCATGCACAGGGACTGCTCTTTTGGCCATTTTGGTTATGGATTCACACACGGAATGATCCATCAGGTGATGAGAATGTAAGCCACAGCCTCACACAGATCAAAGAGGCTGATTCAGACACATCCCTTTCCAAAGCAATTTAGCAAATACCCACTGGTGATGCCCATTCATTTCCATTTGAAAACTGTGTGCTTCAGGCTTCACAAAGGTGTGCCCTGAGACAAAGAGCTTCCTGACATTCTGGGCAAATTAACAATAGGTAAGCAAATGGGCCAAAGTAGAGTTTCTCTACTGAGACTTTACAAGACACACTGATGTCTGATTTTTCTAAAATGCTCCAATTCCCATATATTAAATTATGTAGAGACATTAATGAACAAGAGCAAGTCATGGCAGCTGCAGTAAAACAGGCTTTAGAACAAGGGCAAGTCGTGGCAGCTGCAGTAAAATAGGCTTTAGATGCCAGGACAAGAACATGCTACAATTGTGAACAAACAGGACATTTTAAAAGGAATTGCCCCATAAGAGGAGGGTTTAACAAAACTAGGTATCAAAGGAGTAGAATACGGGGTATTTGCCCAGGATGCCATAGAGGGAGACATTGGACTAATGAATGCCATTCTCAAACCACCATAGAGGGTAGTATATTATCAAAAAACAAACAAGGACCAGGTGTTTATCCATGATATCATGGAGAAAGGCATCAGGTTACGTTGCCAGAAAATGGACAGGGGGACCCAATGCTCTGGGGCCCCAAACCACAAATATACGGAGCACTGGAGGAACCCAGCAACCCCATCAGGGTAGTGCCAAAGACACATTGTCCATCAGAGCCCTCAACAGACAAACCAGAGGGAGTGCAGGGTTGGACATCTGCACCTCTGTCAGAGCAGTACTAACTCCAGAGATGGGAGTTCAAATCATTCTCTCAGGGGTAAAAAACCTCTTCCCCAAGGAGCAGTAGGCTTATTATTGGGACGCAGCTCTTCTACTCTAAAAGGACTTATGATAAGTCCTTGGGTAATTGACCCTAATTATGAAGGTGAAATAAAAATTATAGCCAGTTCTCCAAAGGGTATATCAGTAATTTCACCAAGAGACAGAATAGCACAGTTACTAATAATACCACGCTTACATGATAAATTTTCCAGTCATGTTGTAGAAAGAGGTTCCAAGGGATTGGGCTGCACAGATGTAGATTTGGCTATGTTTTCTCTAAAGTTAGATTCTTGCCCCATATTAAAACTAAATATTCAAGGACATGAATTAAATGGGCTACTGGATACAGATGCAGAACTTAGCATCATCTCTCGTCCAGAATGGCCAAAATATTGGCCATTACAACCATCCACTCAAACACTTCAAGGCCTAGAATTGGCGACTAATCCCCATCAAAGAGCAATGGTATTAGATTGGAAGGATCCTGAAGGATGTGAAGGAACTATATAGCCATATGTATGGATCATCTTCCCGTAAATTTATGGGGATGAGATGTCCTAGATGAATTAGGTTTGAAATTAACAAAAAAACATCAATTAAAATATACCCACAATTATGGTTAGACAAGGTTTTAGGATAGGAAAAAGATTAGAAAAACAATATCAAGGTATAGCAGCTCCAATACTAATAGATCAAGGAACAGACAGAAATGGGTTGGATTTTAAGAAAGGGACACTAAGACAATAAAAATTACTTGGAAATAAGAAAGACCAGTATGGGTTCCTCAGTGGACCCTGACTAAAGAAAAGGTACCAGCAGCCCATGATCTGGTCAAACAACAATTAGCAGAAGACACATAAAACCATCTGTATCTCCCCATAATACTCCCAGTTTTGTCATCAAAAAGTAATCTGGTAAATGGAGATTATTGCAGGATTTAAGAGGCATTAATAATGAGATGGTTATTATGGGACATGCTCAATCAGGGATTCCACAATTATCTGCTTTGCCAAAACGTGGTATGATTTATGTATAGATATTAAAGATTTTTTTTTTTCATTTCCAATTCAACCTTAGGATAGTCCATGTTTTGCATTTACTAACCCTGCACTGAATCATGAAGGTCCTGATCAGAGATACAAATGGAAAGTACTCCCTCAAAGGATGGCTAATACCCCAACTATGTGTCAAATTTATGTTAACAAAGTAATCCAGCCACTTAGAAATCAAAATCCTGAACTACAAATATTTCACTATATGGATGATATATTATTAGCACACAAAGCTAAAAACACATTGCTAGAATGTTATGCCACACTTAAAAACATATTAAAAAATATAAACTAGAGATAAAAATAGATAAAGTAGAATTAAATTTTCCAATTAATTATTTAGGAGTTCTATTATCCTCAACCATGATCTGTCCACCAAAAATTCAAGTACGAATAGATCAACTCAAATCACTTAATGACTTTCAAATGTTATTAGGAGACATAAATTGGATAAGGCCTTATCTAGGTATATGCACAATAGAGTTGGAACCTTTTTTGATATCCTAAAAGGTCCATCAGATCCAAATTCACCCCGCATGTTAACGCCTGAAACAAGAAAGGCATTAAAAATTATTGAAACATATATGGAAAATATGCATTTGGATAGAATTGATTTAAGTTTGTCTTTATTATTTATTGTACTACCAACAAAAAATATTACTACAGGAGTATTTTGGCAAGAAGGTCCATTATTATGGATGCATTTATCTTATTCCCCTAACAATATTCTTACTCGGTATACTGAGGCTGTAGGACAATTAATACTGAAAAGAACAAAACCAGCAAAGGAAGTGTTTGGAATTTCTCCCAATAAAATAATTACTCCATATACTCTGAATCAAATTGATGAGTTAGCTAATGAGTTAAATACTTGGGCAATAATCATGTGCAAATCTAATATTTCATTTGATAATCACTTATCATCTAATCCTTTATTGTCTTTTTGATCATTTCATCCTGTAATTTTTCCAAAAATGACAAGAAAAACACCTATCATGAATGCTCCAAATATATTCACTGATGGGTCAAATAATGGTACAGCAGCAATAGTTACACCTGATCAAACTTTTACATTTCTAGTACCCAAACAATCATCTCAAAAGGTAGAGCTTAATGCAGTATTACAAGCTTTTGTGATGTTTAAAGATTCTGTAATTAATTTATTTTCCGATAGTCAGAATATAGTTAATGCTATAGTATCCCTTGAAGATGCTGGTAGGATTTCCCCTTCCTCTACTGTTTTCTCTTTGCTTTCCACTATACAAAGTCTAATCTTGGACAGAAAAGATCTGTTCTTTATAGGAAATATCAGAACACATACAGGATTGCCTGGAGTCCTTAGTTTGGACAATTATTTAGCAGATAAAACTACACATGACATACATGTTTTCTCTATAGTAGAAGAAGCTACAAATTTTCATAAAAAGTTCCATGTCAATCCTAATAGTTTACAAAAGTGCTTTAAAATAACTAAGGAAAAATCTAGACAAATAATAAAACAATGTCAAAATTGTGTGACCTTTTTACCACACGTTAATCTTCGAGTCAATCCTAGAGGATTGATACCTAACCATATTTGGCAGATGAACGTCACAAACTTGCCAGAATTTGGAAAATTAAAATATTTGCATGTTACAGTTGATACTTCTTCTGGATTTTTGATGGGCTCCCTTCTTGTCGGAGAAAAAAACTAAAGATGTTATAGCTCATTGCTTACAAAATTTTGCCACTGTGGGTGTTCCAAAACAGTTAAAAACAGATAATGCCCCTGGTTATACTTCTACCTCTTTTAAACAATTTTGCTCATCATTTGGCATCACTCATATAACAGGAGTCCCATACAATCAGCAGGGACAAGGTATAGTTGAAAGAGCACATCAAACTATTAAAACGTACTTACTAAAGCAAAAAGAAGGAATTGGGAAGGGGTATATATTCCCCAAAGATAAACTTAAAATAACCCTTTTTACTCTAAACTTTTTAAATTTGGATTCAACAGGGCTTAGTGCTGCAGAAAGGCATATATGTCCAAAAAATGTACATAAGCCCAAGGTACTTTGGAAGGATATTCTAACAGGACAATGGAAAGGTCCTGACCCAGTAATTGTCTGGGGCCTGTTTGTGTGTTTTCACAGGGAGAACAGGAGCCGATTTGGATTCCAGAGAGATTAACTAAAGAGATTTCTACAGACCCAAAAGAAGATGATTTGGCTCAAATCAATTACAGCTGATATCCAGAACTCCAGTTTGGCTATTCTTACATCTGTGACAGAACCAGGATGTTTTTTTCAATATCTATTTTATTATTGCCCTTTCCCATATCATGAAGTTCTTTTTTGTTTTTTGAGCTCATACAGACCTAGGTTAATGTTTTGCTGATCAGTTTTATTTTTGGACTATAGAGTTTTTAGACTTTGCAATGGAGATTTCACATGTAAAAAGTTATAAAGCCTTTACTATTATGTTATGTGTTGTATGTATTATATTATGTGTGCACACTTGTGTTTTGTGTTATATGTTTGAATGTACATAACCATATATCGTATGTGATGAGCGCTCATGAAAAAATGGATCCAAATATATTTTTTTTATTCACGTGATGTAAATATTTTAATTTAAATTGGGTAAACACCCGTTGAGGATTGTTTTAAAATGTGAACAAAAAGGGAGGTTAACAGATCTGTTTGCTTTCTTTCACCTTTCCTTTTCATTATATCTAATAAATCTCTTCAAGACAATGTAAATTGTTAAGAAAATTGTTTTCTTTTAGTGCCTTCTGGAATGTTACATAATTTTTTCTTTAGGCATTGTTGCCAGAATTCCTATCTTCATCCCAGTGCCTGTGAAGACAAAGATAAAACCAATCTACAGCTTCTGCAAAAGCCATCACTGAACTGCTTGCAGAACTTGCCTGGACTATGTATCACTTGTATGCATTGTGAACTCACCTGCATGCATTGTGATCAATATGTTGGTGCATCGACTTGTGGTAGTGTTGGGGTATTTTTGCTGATGATGTCATCGGTGGTACAATTTTTCCAAAAGGAGCCCTCAATTGGCTTGGTGTATCTTCATCCCTTCTGCTTGTCATGGTTGTTCAGCTAAAATTTGGGGTCCAACAGAGATGAGACAAAGAACCTTACCCCCCCACTGGTACAAAGTCCTCTCCATAGGTGTGGCTGTATACTGGACCTGTAGTTAGTGATGGGTAAGATCCAGTTGCAATGGTACCAACCTAAGACTGGAGGCTGACACCTTGAGGTCAGCTCATTCGATAATGGGTAAGGACCATATGTACTATTGGACAACCTAAGGCAGGCATGGTCCCTAAGCCACATGCTTGTTGTTTAAACAGAGAGGGGGAGATGTTGAGAGCCACAGCCCGAGGGGCCAAAGAAAACTTTCAGACTGCCAGCTGATGGTTTGCTCACAGTGGCCCCAGCAACATCTAGCTGATTAGCTACTCTGCGGTGATGCCCATTGGGCTGTTTCCCCACCCTTTCAAACTACCAAGCTGCTCATTGGGGGACTTTTTTGGCTCTGCCCAAATGACCCAGCCAATCGAACTCAAGAGCAGGAGGAGTGGAGAGGTTGAGAGCTTGTGGGAAGCTGGTGGTGGCAGTTGTGCTCTGAGGGTATTTCCCAAGGAGCTATTTTTTTGGCGTGTGTAGTTCTAAAAATAAAGTTAGTTTATTTGACAAGTGGCTCCTGAATTGTGCCCAGCCAGACTGTGGCAATCATAAATTGATGGAGAAAAACAACCAAAACAGAATAGAAATACAAGCAGTTCGGAGGAGGCATGGTGTATAGCTGGATTTACCTTTTGTATGATAAAGGGTAGGTGTTATTAATCTAGTCAATATTAAATTGAAATAATTCTCCGTGTGTTTTAAAGTTAACAAATATGTGAATACCTGTCTCCCTGTATCTGTAGTCTATTCAGCACATGTATTTTTGTATGCACATATAGAATCCTACCTGGTATCACATGTACATTTTTGTGAGGTGGCTGACTTGGCAGATACGAATTGTGAAAAGAGATCACTACTCCTAAACGTTTTTGGAATTGAAAATTAGAACTATGCGTGAGCTTCCTAGTTGAACAAGATAATACATAAATCCATGTTCAGTAAAATGAATATTTTTGGATCTGTGGATGATATATATTTCATGATGAATTTCGATTGGCATATATATTGCTACCATTTAATGTCTGTGCATTTGCGTGTGTGTGTGTGTGTGTGTGTATATATATATATATATATATATATATATATATATATATATATATATATACTCTCCAGATTTTTCAGCATATAAAATATATGTGTCTTATTATACAATCCCTAAATGCATTCATATTCATGCATGTGGATTTATAATCAAATGTTCACAAAATTATTCTCAGAAATATTCATCCACCTCAAATATATATTGTTTCCTAGTGCTGAAATCTAAATTCAGTGAATGGTGCATAGAAGTCATAATTTTTCTACAGTAACTGACCCACTTTAACATCAATGCAAGGAGATTACTATGGTACATGATGTGTATTTTGACGTTCATTTTTATTGAACACTGTTACATGACTATTTCTTCAGTTTATGCACATCATAGGATATATATTTCATTCAAAAGTTTGCAAATTTATAGGCATTTGTTTCACTTTCTATCACTTCCTGCTTCAGTACACATGTATTCCTACATGTTTTTGACTGTTTTTTTCATGAGACTTCTTTTTATTTTAGGTTTCAATAATCACTTTTGAAGCAAAACTCACACACTCTTCATGAAAAACCATAACCCTAATATTACCATTAGATGTATAAATGGTTGTAACAAATGTATGTATATAAATATAAGAAATCCTGTATATTTTCAGATATCAATTCAATCCATTATTTAATGTTGGATCCAGTTATATTATTTATTCACAGTATGGTCTATTCATTCATTTTATCTATTTTCATAGACACAGGGTATACCTATTTGTACACCCAATACTAATTTATACAACTTCAAAATATTGCCCACAGAATTAGTGGAAGAAATACTCATGTCACCTGAACTACATATACACTTTATCACACTAATGTTCTGGACACAAAATGCAAAGTTCACACTTATGATTGTACCAAAGCCTAAATGGAAAGTGAGCATGGATTACTAAAAACAACCAAGTCCAGATTGCCTAATGCTCTCAAATGTCAATCGTATTGGTGCTAAATATTTGTTTCTCCCTGAGATTGTGTATTCAACCTCTACCCTGTTGAAAACGTCTAATCCTATCACTCAATTTATACATTGCCTGATTTCTTAATGTCTCTATTCATATCTGCTTCCCTATATATTTTCCCCAGTTCATCATTGTGACTGACTCTTCACATGTGCTGACATTTACGTTCATTCTCTACCGGAAACCCTATTGTTAAAGAACTTTTGGTCCAAATCCTATACTCACTCTTCTTCCTAAACCTACTGACTATCTTTCTAATCCTACCGACTACCCTTTTTGAGTGGATGGTTTCTTCTACATTTAATCATCCAATTTACAAGGTCCTATGCCATTGTTTATCAATTTATCTGAGACATTTGTGCAGAAGGTATTTCAAAGCTAAGTATCCCAATCAAGTGCCCAATGCTCTTCTGGGCTTCAAATCTTACCCAGACTTCTGTATTTATACTTATATTTCACCTATATATTCTTGTAAATATCACAGGTTCCCAATACCATTATTCATCACACAGAATGATTCCTAACCCAAATTTAACCTGTTATTACCCTAACCATACACTGTTCCCTCAATCTAACTTTACAGAAAAGCAGGGACAGAGTTGGTCTTACAATACAGGAGTGTAGGGGATATTCCACCTGCTGAGAACCTCAAAGGTCCATGCAGAAATGATCCCTGGAGAAGTTGTAAGCAGCCATGAAGGACCTGAGGGAGGAAAAGACAACTTCCATGGTAAACAACCTGGTCAGGATGAAAGGATGTGTCTGAATCAGCCTCTTTCATCTTAATGTAGAGAAGATGGACCAAACCAGGCTTGTGTGGAGAGCTGTTCCTGGGTGCCTATGGTGAAATACCATTCTAACTTGTGAAAATGTCACAGGAAGTAGGGGTACCCTGCACCTCTTGGGACCCTTGGAACCAACTGTTAGGACAAAGTGGTTGCCAAGGCAGTGACTTCATTAACTTCCTGAAGGAAGTTACCTCACATGACTTCCTTGGTGATGGAACTCTCTAAATTTGGGATTCAGGAGGTCAGGCAACCACAGCCAGTCCCAGTCCCAGTCCCAGTGGTCTCACTTGTTTGGGTTAACCAAGGACAGAGTCAGTCTTTCTTGGTACCTAGTGATGTGAGGATGGCCAAATGCCAGGAAAGCTAAGAAGAGGGGCCTTTCCTGAGAAAGAAGGTAGTGGCTCACCACTGGCTTCTGACAACTTCACATATTTGGCCAAGGAGACCAGAACAGAGGCAGCACAGTCCACTTCGGGGAAATATAGTATGGCCCACCCATCAGAGGACACTCCGGATAGTCACAGACCTACTTTGGGGAAGGAGGTGCCTTTTTGAGTGTGGGTGTGAGTTTGTGGTTTTCTCTCATGTTCTGAGAATAGGTAGCAAAGGCAATTTGTTTGGTTTGGAGAAGACTGTTTCTAGTATGTTCTCTGACAAGGTGAGTGTTTCTATTACTGTGTATCCCACTCTGTCCGTGGTTGTAGTATTAGAAAAATAATGCATCAATGGGTGTGTTCTGTCTAGTAGAAAGCTTCCCTGCATTCATACTGCCAATTTATGAATGGACTGCGGCTAGCCTTATCAATGGGCAAAACCTACTATCTTCCTAAATTCCTGTTTTCTTCCTGAATTCTGGACACTCTCCAGAATAGGCTCATGGTTTTGTGTCCAAGATATGTACCACCTCCAAGCTCTGTCACATGGCCATGTACTGGATAGCTGAAGGGAATGGTGAGCATCTCAGGAAACTCAGATATCCGGGTGACCAGGAAAGTCTCAGTGGGGAAACCCTGCTTTGGGACTTTTGCTTACCTATTTTTCTGTTGCCCTGAATGCAAGGAAAGTCTTTGGCTCAGGCCACCCCTTTGTGAAGCCTGAAGAAAACAGTATTCAAATGGAAATGAATGGGGATCACCTGTGGCTCTTTGCTTAATTGGAAAGAGATGTGTCTGAATAAGCCTCTTGGCCCTGTGTGAAGCTGAGGCTTAGATTGTCAGCACCTGATGGATCTAAAGAAAGATCCCATGTTTGCATCCATAACCAAAATTCAAAAAATCAGTCATTGTGGATGAAGTCTGTCACCTTCCTCTGTTAGGTTCCTGACCTCCATCAAGTGTGAATATGGACCCTTGGGTCAAATGAGTTCTTCAAAGCCCTGCAGATGTGCTAGTGTTCTCTCATGAATACAAACCACATAAAGAATCTATACCTGACAGTCAGTAGGCCTCAAATAGTAGAAGCAGAGCAGTAATAATGGCAGGCCTATTTGATCACTCCTGGTTCACAGGAAGGGTGTCCAGGCCACATTGACTTTAGGCAAATGAGGGGCAAGGGAGCTTATATTGGACACTGTCCTGAGCTGCATCACTCATGGAAACCTCTAGCCAGAAGTTATGATCAGTGTCTATATGGAAGAAAATGAGGGCCATGTGGGAATGTTTTGGCTATAATTGTGGTCATTTTTGTGGCAGTTGGAAGAGATGAGTGGGTCCGCCAGGGCTGGAACTCTTGGGTAATTCCCCTTATAGACTGAGTTCTGGAACTGACCTCAGAGAAGTATTGCCATGAATTGTGTTGGGATTTTAGGAGGCCACGCATGAGATTCACCCTTGGATTCGGAAATCTAGTCCCAGGTTGGTTTTCCACAGAGCACTGGGAATCTCAGGCAGGATATCACTTGATTTCATTATGAAAATCTTGGCAGCCATAGTGGAGAGCCAAAACACAAATGGACCTCACATTGTAGAGTTCAATGTGCCTGGCTTCATGTGACCTTTTGGCCACTCTTTGGGAAGACTTGCCTGTGAGCGTTCTCCAGAGATTTCATTGAAATGAGCTTCCTCACCATTTAATTGTTCCTGAATGAATTGAAACCCACAGTGCCTCCAACTTCATCCTTGAAAAATGGCTATCTCATGCAACAGCAAAGGGTTTATTGGGGGTCCAGCATGTGGGGGATCAGAGCTAACTTGAATAGAGCAGAGTGCCCTGAGAAGAGCTTAAGCAGAGCTTATATACTTTCCTTGGGGAGGGCAGGGAGCGAAGTTTTTTGATGGGTAAGGGCGAGTGGGCGGTTTGCGTTCAACCGGGTGAAGGAGTACATTCTGCAGTTTAGCAGTTGGGGACAGGACATTCTGGAAACAAGATTAGCAAACAGTTCTCAAGATTTCAAGAGTGTTTTGTTAAGCATACAGAAAAAAAGTGACAAGTACCTATTTTATTAACCTTTCATTCCTCACTTCTTCTTCTATCTACTTTTAATCATAAAAGTGATCATTGGGGGGTGTCACATTCAATGTCTTCTAGTGGAGTATTACCATAAGTTTAACTTGTCCAATTTGAGCTTGGAGAAAAGAAATTACACGGTTGAGCAAAGAGGGTTTTATAGTTAGCAATATTATGGAGATTATTTTGGACAGGCCAGGGTTGTTAAAAAGTAGTCAAACAGGGGGACTATGTGAACCAAGACTCAAACCACCCTTTTTTGTCCTCTCACTCTCTCATTGACGCTCTTCAGGGTGTCTTTTTAATTTAATCATAATTTTTTTACAACTCCATTATGCTCGGAATAAACACAACCTTCTTCCCAGGAAGTGACAAGTACCTATTTTATTAACCTTTCACTACCGACTAACCCTTTTTGACTGGATGTTCCCTTCGACATTCAATCATCCAAGGTACAAGGTCCAATGCCATTGTATATTGATTAATCTGACACAACTGTGCAGAACCTAATTCAAAGCTAAGTATCCCAATCAAGGGCCCAATGCTCTTCTGGGCTTCAAATCTTACGTAGATTTCTGTTTTCATACATATATTTCACCTATATATTCTCATACATATCACAGGTTCCCAATACCATTATTCATCCAGCAGAATGATTCCTACCCCAAATCAAACATGTTATTAACCCTAATCATACACTGTTCCCTCAATCTAACATTGCAGAACAGCAGGGACAGAGTTGGTCTTACAGTACAGAAATGTAGTGGATCTTCCACCTGCTGAAAACCTCAAAGGTCCATGCAGAAATGATCCCTGGAGAACATGTAGGCAGCTATGAAGGACCTGGGAGAGTAAAAGTCATCTTCCATGGCAAACTACCTGGTCAGGATGAAGAACTGTGTCTCATTCAGGCTCTCTCTTCTTAATGTAGACAAGATGGACCAAACAAGGCCTGTGTGGAGAGCTGTTCCTGGGTTCCTATGGTTGATATACCGATCTAACTTGTGAAAGTGTCAGAGGAAGTATGGAAGCAACTATTAGGACAAAGTGGTTGCTAAGGTAGTGACCTCATCCACTTCCTGAAAGAAGTGACCTCACCTCACTTCCATGGTGATGGAACTCTCTTAACTTGGGATCCAAGAAGCCAGGCATCCAGAACCAGTCCCAGTCCCAGTCACAGTGGGATCACTTGTTTAGTTTTACCAAGGACAGAGTCACTCTTTCTGGGTACCTACTGATGTGAGGATGGTCAAATGCCAGGAAAGCTCTGAGAGGGGCCTTTCCTGAGAAAGCAGGTAGTGGCTCACTTCTGGCTTCTGACTACTTCACAAAGTTGGCCAAGGAGACCAGATCTGAGAAAGGACAGGCCATTTGGGTGGAACATAGTATGGCCCAGCAGTCAGAGGACACTCCGGATAGTCACAGACCTACTTGGGGAAAGGAGATGCCATTGTGGGTGTGGGTGTGGGTTTGTGGTTTTGTCTCATGTTCTGAGAATAGGTAGCAGTGGCAGTTTGTTTGGTTTGCAGTGAACTATTTCTACTAAGTCATTTCACAAGGCATGTGATTCTATATCTGTGTACCTCACTGTGTCCGTGGTTGTAGACATTAGAAAAAAGAATGCATCAATGGATGTGTCCTGTCTACTAGAATGCTTCCCAGCATTTATCCTGATGAATTAATGAATGGACCAGGGCTTGCCTTATCAATGGCCAACATCTGCTATCTTCCTAAGTTCCTGTTTTCTTCTGGAATTCTGGCCACTCTCCAGAATAGTCTCATGGTTTTGTGTCCAAGATATGTACCACCTCCAAGCTCTGTCACATGGTTATGTACTGAATAGCTGAAGGGAATGGTGAGCATCTCAGAAAACGTAGATATCAGTGTGACTACTAACCTCTCAGTGGAGAAACCCTGCTTTGGGCCTTTTGCTTATAAAATCTTCTTTTGCCCTGAAAGTCAGGAAGGTCTTTGCCTCATGCCAACCATTTGTGAAGCCTGAAGAAAACAGTTTTCAAATGGAAATGAATGGGCATCACCTGTGGCTCTTTGCTTAATTGCTTTGGAAAGGGATGTGTCTGAATCAGGCTCTTGGCCCTGTGTGAGTCTGTGACTTAGATTTTCAGCACCTGATGGATGTAAAGAAAGATCCCATGTGTGCATCCAAAACCAAAATGGCCAAAAGAGCAGTCATTGTGGATGAAGTCTCTCGCCTTTCTCTGTAAGGTTCCTGATCTCCATCAAGTTAGAATAGGGATCCATTGGATCAAATGAGTTCTTCAAAGCTCTGCAGAGGCTAGCCCATTGCGGCTTGCTTTTTCTCATGACTCAAATACACATAAAGAATCTAAACCCCACAATCAGTAGGCCTCAAATTGGAGAAGCGGAGCAGTATCAAATGCAGGCCTATTGGATCACTCCTGGTTCACAGGAAGGGTGTCAGGACACTCGAACATTAGGCAAATGAGGGGCAAAAGAGCTTATTTTGGACACTGTCTTGGACTGTGCCCCTCATGGAAACCTCTAGCAAGAGTTATGATGAGTGTCTATATGGAAGAAAATGAGGGCCATGTGGGAGTGTTTTGGTTTCAATTGTGTTCATTTGCGTGGCGGTTGGAAGAGATGACTTGGTCCACCTTGGCTTGAACTCTGGTGTGATTCCCCATAGAGACTGAGTTCTGAAACTCACCTCAGAGAAGTATTGCCATTAATTGTGTTGGGATTTTAGGAGGCCACGCATGAGAGTCGCCCTTGGAAACTGAGATATACGCCCAAGGTGCCTTTCCACAGAGCACTGGCAATCTCAGCCAGGATAATACATGATTATATTCTTAAAAACATGGCAGCCATAGTTGAGAATCAAAACAAACATGGACCTCACAGTGTAGAACTCGATAAGCCTGGCTTCATGTGACCTTTTTGCCACTCTTTGGAAAGCCTTGCCTGTTAGTGTTCTCCAAAGATTTCATTGAATTGAGCTTCCTCACCATTTAATGGTTCCAGAATGAATTGAAACCGACAGTGCTTCCAACTTCAATCTTGAAAAATGCCCAGATAAATACCATGAAATTTTTGAATTTCCCATGACCAGGTCGCAGTGGGGAACCTGTGGATGTCCTACGTCTGATCATGAGTGTATCAGGCAGTGCCTTGATTGACAGGGATTCATAAAAATGATGTAGAACAGCGATACCAGTAAGTTGAACCCTGCTGAGTCGAGGGCCTAGAGCAGAGGTGGGAAGGTGTATGATAAAACATCTGTGTGGGCCAATGTGAATCTGCCATTGGCTTCCAAATGGCTTGTGACTGACATGGTGCAACCAGCAGAATGTTCTATGTAAAAGCATATTTTTATATGGAGAGGTTTCAGGGCAATGTTCAGAACCAGGTTGCTGTTGACAAGAGGGCAAGCTATGGGGGATAGAAGCCTGGTTGGTGCATTCTCCTGAGAACCCCGACCCACCGCACATGACAAAACTCCCTCCAGCACTGTGTCCCAGTTGAATTCCTTGTATATCATGAATCAAATACCAAACTCCCAGTGCAGCAACAAGAAACACCTTGAAAATTGGAGGATGACCAAATGGCTTCACAGTCCACATGGAGAGACACTTAGCCCACATTGGCCACAATTGACCTACAAAGAGAGAAATCAGCACTGCTGCCTCATGTTCATTGGAAAATAAGAAACCATGTTCTCCAGGTAACATAGATGCAGACCCAGCTTTGATGGGCTCACTAGAGAGAAAGCAAAAGCTCCTTACAAAAACATATATTTCAAGTGCCCAACCTCATAGGCAGTTTCTCAAGAAGTCTTTAGGGCACCAGAGCTCCATGTTTTTGGAAAGTTTACCCTGTCCCTTACTTTGGGTAACTCCTCTAATACCTCCAAAGTTGTGAAATCCTGAGCATATTCCATTCCAGATATGTATTCACAGATTTTCTACCTCTTCTCTTCTCATTATGTATTACTTGGGGTGGAGGTAATGACAATGCATTGTTCTGGATGAGAGTAAGAAGATTATTGTGTACCACATATTTGCATATACTTTGGATTAATTTTCCAATTTTCCATTCGACATACTGAATCCCTGACACTAAACCATACCCTACTAGACTGTGACTGCTTATCCTAATATGATTGAGAAAAATAACTCAAACAGAATAGAAATAAAAGAAGTTCAGAGGAGGGGTGGTGTATAGTTGGGCTTGCCTTTTGCAATATATAGGGTAGGAGTTATAAATCTAGTCAATTTTTAATTGAAGTAGTTCTCAGTGTGTTTTTAAAGTTAACAAATAGGTGAATCCCTGTCTCCGTTTATCTGTAGCCTATTCAGCACATGCTTTTGTATATGCACATATAGAATCCTACCTGGTATCACACGTATACACTTGTGAGGTGGCCAGCTTGGCAGATACAAATTGTGAGAAAAGATCACTCCTCCTAATCGCTGTTGGAACTGAAAATTCAACCTATGGGGGAGCTTCCTAGTTAAACAGCATTATACATAAATCCATGTTCAGTAATATAAATATTTTTTGGATCTTTGGACGATATATATATCATGATGAATTTTGATTGTCATATATATTGCTACTTTTTAATGTCTCTGTGTGGGTTTTGTGTGTGTGTGTGTGTGTGTATATATATATATATATATATATATATATATATATATATATATATATATATATATATACTCTAGATTTTTCAAAACGTGAAATATATGCGTCTTATTATGCACTGCCTAAATTCATTCATGTTCATCTATGTGGATTTCTAATCAACTTTTCACAAGATTATTCTCAGAAATATTCATCCACCTGAAATACATATTTGTTTCCTAGTACTGAAAACTAAATTCAGTGAATGTTGCACACAAATTCTAATATTTCTACAGTAACTTACCCAGCTTAACATCAATGCAAGTACATTCCTATGTTCCATGATGTCTATTTTGACGTTCATTTTTATTCAACACTGGTACATTACTTTTTCTTCATTTTATGCACATCATAGGATATATATTTCTTGCACAAGTTATCAAATTTATAGGCATTTGTTTCACTTTCAATCACTTCCTGCTTCAGAACACATGTATTCCTCCAGGTTTCTTGATAGTTTTTTTCATGAGACATCTTTCCAAACACATTATTTTCGATTTCCATAATCACTTTTGAAGCAAACTCACACACCCATCATGATACACCGTAACCCTATTATTACCATTTGATGTATAACTTGTTGGAATGAATGATTGTATATGAACATAAAATTTCTTATATATTTTCATATATCAATTCAATCTATTATTAAAAGTGGAACCAGTTATATTATTTATTCACAGTATGGTCTATTAAGGCATCATCTCTATATTCATACATACAGGGTACACCTAAATGTATCCCCAATACTAATTTATAAGTCTTTAAAATATTGCTTTCAGAAATGGTGGAAGAAATACTATAGTCACCTGATATACATATACATTTCATCACAGTAATATTCCTGACACAAAAGGCAAGGGTCACACTTATGATTGTACCAAAGCCTAAATTGAATTTGAGCATGTATTGCTAACAACATCCATGTCCTGGTTCCCTAATGCTCTCAAATATCATTCCTATTGGTGACGACATATCTGTTTCTTCCTAAGATTATATATTGAACCATAACCCTGTTAAAAATGTCTTATCCTACAACTCACGTTGTACTTTGCCTAATTTTCTAATGTCTCCATTGATATCTGCTTTCAAACACCTTTTCTCCAGTTCATCATTGGGAATGTCCCTTCAAATGTGCTGACATTTACATTCACTCTCTCACCAAAACCGTATTGCTAAAGAACATTTGGTCCAACTCCTAGACTCACTCAAATGTGTTCTTCAAAGCCCTGCAGAGGGCAGCCCAGAGGTGCTTGGGTTGTCTCATGACTCCAATTCACATAAAGAATCTAAACCCTACAGTCAGTAGGCCTCAAATTGGAGAAGCAGAGCAGTATTAATTGAAGGCCTATTTGATCACTCCTGGTTCACAGGAAGGGTGTCCAGGCCACCCTGACTTTAGGCAAATGAGATGCAAGGGAGCTTATTGTGGACACTGTCTTGCACTGCACCCCTCATGGAAACCTCCAGCCAGAGGTTATGATGAGTGTCTATATGGAAGAAGATGAGGGCCATGTGGGAGTGTTTTGGTTTTAAATGTGGTCATTTGTGCGGTGGTTGAAAGAGATGACTGGGTCCACCTGGGCTTGAACTCTGGTGTGATTCCCCTTAGAAATGGAGTTTTGGAAATGACGTTAGAGATGTATTGCCATGAATTGTGTTGGGATTTTAGGAGGAGAAGCATGAGATTCGACCGCGCATGACAGTAGGCCTCAAATTGGGAACGCAGAACATTTTGTCCAAATCCTTTATTCACTCTTCTTTTTAATCCTATCGTCTAACTTCCTAATTCTAGATAAATACCACGGTATATTTGAAATTCCAATGACCAGGTGGCACTGGAGAATATTTGGATGTCCTGTTGCTGATCATGAGTGTACCAGACAGTGCCTTGATTGACTGGGTTTCATGAAAATGGTGTAGAACAGAGATGCCAGTAAGTTGGAGTCTGCTGAGTAGTTGGCCTAGAGCAGTGGTGTGCAGGTGTGTCATAAAACATCTGTGGTGGGGTCATGTGGATCTTCCATTGACTTCCAAATGGCTTGTGGCTGACATAGTGTAGCCAACAGACCCTTATATGTAAAGGCATCTTGTTATATCGAGAGGTTTAAGGGAAATTTTAGGAATAAGGTTGCTATGGTCAAGGGCACAAGCTACCTGAAATAGAAGACATTTTGGTGCATTTTCCTGCAGACCCTGACCCACCACACCTGACAGAACTCCCTCTAGCACTTTGTCCCAGTTGAACTCATTGTATTTTGTGAAGTAAATACCATACTCCCAGTGAAGCAGCAAGAAACACCACAGAAAGTGGAGGATGACCAAATGGCTTCACAGTCCACACGGGGAGACACTTAGCCCCCAGTGGTCACAGTTTACCTACAAAGAGAGAATTCAGCAACTGCTCCCTCATGTTCATTATAAAATAAGAAACCATGTCCTCCAGGTCACATAGATGCAGACCCAGCTTTGATGGTCTCACTACAAAGAGAGAAGAACATATATTTCAAGGGCCAAATCTCAGAGGCAGTCTCTCAAGAAGTCTTTAGACAAGAAGAGCTCCATGTTTGTGGAGTGTTTACCCTGATCCTTACTTTGGAAACTCCTCTACCAACTCCAAGGTTGTGAACTCCTGAGCATCTTCCATTCCAGATATGTATTCATAGATTTTCTAACTCTCCTCCTATAACTGTGTCTTATTGGGGCGAAGGTAATGTCATGGCATTGTTCTGGATGAGAGTTGGAATATTATTCTGTGGCACATATTTGCATACACATTGAATTCATTTTCCTATTTTCCAATCAAAATACCGAAATCATGACACTAACCTGTACCCTACTAGACTCTCACTACTAATCCTAATATGATGGAGAAAAAAAAACCAAATACAAGCATTTTAGTGGACGCATGGTATATATTTGGACTTGCCTTTTGCATGATAAAGGGTAGGTGTTATAAATCTAGTAAATTTTTGTTTAAAACAATTTTTCATGTGTTTTTAAATTAACAAATATGTGAATTCCTGTCTCCATTTCTGTATATACTATTTAGCACATGTATGTTTTCATGCACATATAAAATCCTACCTGGTATCACAGGTTAATTTTTGTGTGTTGTCTGACTTGGCAGATTCAAATTGTGAGAAGAGATCACTCCTCCTACCCTACTAGACTCTGACTACTAATCCTAATATGATGGAGAAAAATAACCGAAACAGAATGGAAATACAAGCAGTTCAGTGGAGGCATGGTGGATATTTGGACTTGCCTTTTGCATAATAAAGGGTTGGTGTTATAAATCTAGTCAATTTTTGCTTAAAATAGTTCTCCATGTGTTTTTAAAATTATCAAATATGTGAATTACTGTCTCCCTTTCGCTATAGACTACTCAGCACATGTGTATTTATATGCACATATAGAATCCTACCTGGTATCACAGGTTAATTTTTGTGTGTTGTCTGACTTGGCAGATACAACTGGTGAGAAGAGATCACTCCTACTAACCACTGTTGAAACTGAAAATTCAACTTATGGGTGAGCTTCCTAGTTGAAAACATTATACATAAATGCATGTTCAGTAAAATAAATATTTTTGCATATTTGAATGATATATATTTCATGATGAATATCGATTAGCATATGTATTGCTACTTTTTAATGTCTGTGTGTGTGTTTTGTATATATATATATATATATATATATATATATATATATATATATATATATATACTCTCCAGATTTTTCGAAATATGAAATATATGTGTCTTATATACACTCCATAAATTCATCCATGTTCATGTATTTAGATTTATAATCAATTTTTCACAAGATTATTCTCAGAAATATTTATACACCTGAAATATATATTTGTTTCCAAGTACTGAAAACTAACTTCAGTGAAAGGTACATACGAATCCTAATATTTCTAGAGTAACTGACCCAGTTTAACATCAATGCAAGTAGACTCCTATGGGACATGATGTGTATTTTGACGTTCATTTTTTTCAACACTGGTACATTACTATTTCTTCAGTTTATGCACATCATAGAATATATATATATCATCCACAAGTTCACAAATTTGTAGGCATTTGTTTCACTGTCAATCACTTCCTGCTTCAGAACACATGTATTCTTCCATGTTTCTTGACTGGTCTTTTCATGAGACTTCTTTCCAAAAATAATATTTTTTAGTTCCATTGTAAGATTAAAGCAAAACTCACACACCCTTCAGGATAAACCATAACCCTAGTATTAACATTAGATGTATGACTGGTTGGAATGAATGTATGTATATCAATATAAGATTTCCTGAATATTTTCAGATATCAACTCAATACATTACTTAAAGTTGGAAGAAGTCGCATTATTTATTCACAGTATGGCCTATTCATGCATTATCTCTATATTTATAGACACAGGGTACATCTATTTTTGCCCACAATACTAATTTATACATATTCAAAATTTTGCTCCAAGAAATGGTGGAAGAAATACTCATGTAAGCTGATCTACATATACATTTTATCACAGTAATATTCTGGTCAGAAAATGCAAATATCACACTTATGATTGTACCAAAGCCTAAATGGAAAATGAACATGGCTTACTAAAAACATCCATGTGCAGGTTGACTAATGCTCCCACTTGTCAATCTTGTTGGGGACTACATATTTGTTTCTTTCTAAGATTATATATTCAAACTCAATCCTATTGAAAATGTCTTATCCTATCTCTCACTTTACACTTTGCCTGATTTCCTAATGTCTCTATCGATATTAGCTTTCTAACATATTTTCCCCTGTTCATAATTGTGACTGACTCTTCACACGTGCTGACATTTACATTCACTGTCTACCCGAAAACCTATTGCTAAAGAAATTTTGGTCCAAATCTTATACTCACTCTTCTTTCTAAACTTACCAACTGTCTTTCTAATACTACCGACTATTCCTTTTTGCCTGGATGTTCTCTTCGACATTCAATCATCCAAGGTACAAGGTCCTATAACATTGTATATTGATTAATCTGAGACATCTGTGCAGAACATAATTCAAAGCTAAGTATCCCAAATGAAGGGCCTAATGCCCTTCTGGGCTTCAAATCTAAATAGATTTCTGTTTTCATACTTATATTTTACCTATATATTTTTGTAAATATTGTAGGTTCCCAATGCCATTATTAATCCAGCAGAATGACTCCTCACCCAAATTGAACCTGTTATTAACCCTAACCATACACTGTTCCCTCAATCTACGTTTACAGAACACCAGGGACAGAGTTGGTTTTACAATACAGGAATGTAGAGCATCTTTAACCTGCTGAGAACCTCAATGGTCCAAGCAGAAATGATCCCTGGAGAACTTGTAGGCAGCTTTTTAGGACCTGAGAGAGCAAAAGTCATCTTCCATTGCAGACAACCTGGTCAGGATGAAGGAATGTGTCTGAATAAGCCTCTCTCTTTTTAATGTAGAGAATATGGACCAAACCTGGACTCTGGGGAGAGCTGTTCCTGGTTTCCTATGGTTGATATTCCATTCTAACTTATGAAAGTGTCACAGAAAGTAGGGGCATCCTCTATCTCATAGGACCCTTGGAAGCAACTGTTAGGACAAAGTGGTTGCCAAGATAGTGACTTCATTCAATTCTTGAAGGAAGTGACCTACCTCACTTCCTTGGTGATGGAACTCTCTGAATTTGGGATCCAGGAAGCCAGGCACACAGAACCAGTCTCAGTCTCAATTCCAGTGGACTCACATGTTTGGATTTACCAATGACAGAGTCAGTCTCTCTTGGTACCTACTGATGTGAGGATGGCCAAATGCCAGGAGAGCTCTCAAGAGGGGACGTTCCTGAGAAAGCAGTTAGTGACTCACCACTGGCTCCTGACAACTTCACAGATTTGAACAAAGAGATCAGATCTGAGACAGGACAGGCCATTTCATGGGTACATAGAATGGCCAACAAGTCAGAGGACACTCCGGATTGTCACAGACCTACTTGGGGGAAGGATGTGCCTTTGTGGATGTGGGTGAAAGTTTGTGGTTTTGTCTCATGTTCTGAGAATAGGTAGGGAAGGCAGTTTGTTTGGTATTCAGTGGAGAGTTTCTAGTAAGTCGTTTGACATGGCGAGTGTTTCTATGTCTGTGTATACCACTGTGTCCGTGGTTGTAGACATTAGAAAAGAGAATGCATTAATGGATGTGTCCTGTCTAGTGGAAAGCTTCTGAGGATTAATCTTTCCCAATTTATGAATGGACTGCGGCTTGACTTGTGGATGGGCAACACCTACAATCTTCCTAAGTTCCTGATTTCTTCCTGAATTCTGGCCACTCTCCAGAATAGGCTCATGGTTTTGTGTCCAAGATATGTACCACCTCCAAGCTCTGTGACTTGTCCATGTACTGGTGAGCTGAAGAGAATGGGGAGCATCTCAGAAAACTCAGATATCAGTGTGACCAGGAAAGTCTCAGTGGAGAAACCCTGCTTTGGGCCTTTTGCTTCCCTATTGTTCTGTAGCACTGAATGTCAGAAAGGTCTTTGCCTCAGGGCACCCCTTTGTGAAACCTGAAGAAAACAGTTTTCAAATGGACATTAATGTGCATCACCTGTGGCTCTTTGCTTAATGCTTTGGAAAGGGGTGTGTCTGAATTAGCCTCTTGGCCTTGTGTGTGGCTGTGACTTAGATTCTCAGCGCCTGATGGATCTAAAGAAAAATCCCATGTGTGCATACAAAACCAAAATGGCAAAAAAGATCAGTCATTGTGGATAAAGACTCTTTCCTTCCTCTGTTAGGTTCCTGATCTCTTCCAAGTGAGAATAGGGATTCTTTAGGGTCAAATGAGTTCTTCAAAGCCCTGCAGATGTGCTTGGGTTTTCTCATGAATCCAAATCACATAAAAAGTCTATACCTGACAGTCAGTAGTCCTCAAATTGGAGAAACAGAGCAGTATAAAAAGCAGGCTCATTTAATAACTCCTGGTTCACAGGAAGGGTGTTTATTCCACCCTGATTTTAGGCAAATGAGGGGCCAAGGAGCTTATTGTGGATACTTTTTTTGGCTGTGTCCCTTATGGCAACCTCCAGCCAGAGGTTTTGATAAGTGTCTATATGGAAGAAGATGAGGGCCATGTGGGAGTGTTTTGGTTTTAATTGTAGTCATTTGTGTTGTGGTTGGAAGAGATGACTGGGTCCACCTGGGCTTGAACTCTGGTGTGATTCCCCTTAGACAGTGAGTTCTGGAACTGACCTCAGAGAAGTATTGCCATGAATTGTGTTGGGATTTTAGGAGGCCACGCATGAGTGTCGCCTTTGGATACTGAGATATAGTCCCAGGGTGGCTAAGTTGATATCAAAACACTCATGGACCTCAATTGTAGACCTCAATGGGCCGGGTTTCATTTGACCTTTTGGACTCTCTTTGGGAAGCCTTGCCTATGAGAGTTCTGCAGAGTTTTTATTGAAATGAGCTTCCTCACCATTTAGTGGTTCCTGAATGAATAGAAACCCACAGTGCATCCAACTTCATTATTGAAAAATGGCTAGAAAAATACCATTAAATTTTTGAAATTCACATGACCAGGTGGCTTGCAGATCTTTTGGATGTCCTATTGCTGATCATGAGTGTACCAGACAGTGCCTTGATTCATTGGGTTTCATGAAAATGGTGTAGAACAGAGATGCCAGTAAGATGGAGCCCGCTGAGTAGCGGGCCTAGAGCAGTGGTAGGCAGGTGTGTGATAAAACATCTGTGGTGGGGTGATGTGGATCTGCCATTGGATTTCAAATGTCTTGAGATGGACATAGTGCAGGCAGGAGACCATTATAAGTAAAGGCATCTTGTTATATGGAGAGGTTTCAGGGTAATATACAGAATCAGGTTGCTATGGTCAAGGGGGCAAGCTATGCGGTATATAGGCCAGTTTGGTGCATGCTCATGCATACCCTGACACACCACAAGTGACAGAACTCCCTCCAGCACTGTGTCCCAGTTGAACTCGTTGTATTTTGTGAAGCAAATATCAAATTCTCAGTGCAGGAGCAAGGAACACCAGGAAAAGTGGAGGATGACCAAATGGTTTCACAGTCTACACAGGGAGACACTAGGCCCCCAGTGGCCACAGTTTAAAATACTGAATCCCTGACACTAAAACCTACCCTATTAGACTCTGACTACTAATCCTAATAAGATGGAGAAAAATTACCCAAAAAAGTATAGAAATACTAGCAGTTCAGTGGAGGCATGTTGTATAGTTGGACGGGCCTTTTGCATTATATAGGGTAGGAGTTATAAATCAAGTCAATTTTTATTGAAATAGTTCTCCATGTGAATTTAAAGTTAACAAATATGTGAATTCCTGTCTCCCTTTCTATGTAGCCTATTCAGCACATGTATTTTTATATGCACATATAGAATCCTACCTGGTCCCACACGTACATTCTTGGGAGGTGGCTGAATTTTCAAACACAAATTGTGAGAAGAGATCACTCCTCCTAAATGCTGTTGGAAATGAAAATTCAACATATGTGTGAGCTTCCTTTTTAAACTAAATTATGTATAACTTTTTGTAATGAATGTATGAACGTATATATCAATATTAGATATCCTATATTTTTTCAGATATCAATTCAATCCACTATTTAAAGTTGAAACTAGTTATATTATTTATTCACTGAATGGTCTATTCATACAATATCTCTATATTCATAGACACAGGGTACACCTATTTGTGCCCCCAATACTAATTTATATATTTCAAAATATTGCTCCCAGAAATGGTGGAAGAAATACTCATGTCACATGATATACATATACATTTTATCACAGTAATATTCTGGACACAAAAAGCAAATATCACACTTATGATTGTACCAATGTAAAGGTCATTTGAGCGTCGGAGGAAGAGTCCACCAAAAGATTGTCTCATGCAACAGCAAAGGGTTTATTGGGGGTCCAGCATGCTGGGGCTCAGAGCTCAGTTGTATAGAGAAGAGAGCCCTGAGAACAGCTTAAGCAGAGCTTATTTACTTTCCTTGGAGAGGTCATGGAGGGAAGTTTATTGATGGTTCAGGGCGAGTGGCCGGTTTGCGTGCAACCGGGTGAGGGAGAACAATCTGCAGTTTAGCAGTTGGGGACTGCACATTCTGGGAATAAGATTAGCAAATAGCTCTCAAGATTTCAACAGTGTTTTGTTAAGCATACAGAAAAACAGGAAGTGACAAATACCTTTTTTATTAACCTTTCATTCCCCACTTCTTCTCGTTACTTTTAATCATAAATGTGATCATTGGACGGTGTCATACTTTATGCCTGCTAGTGGCGTATATTTTTGTCTGATTACCAAAAGTTTAACTTGTCCAATTTGAGCTTGAAGAAATGAAACTATATGGTGGAGCAAGCAAGTTCCTACAGTTAGCAATTAATGAGGATTATTAATGGACCAGCCAGGGCTGATAAAAGGGTAGTTAACCCGGGGGACTATGTTAACGAAGACTCAAACCACCCTTTTTGGGCCTCTCTCTTTCGTTGACGCTCTTCAAGGCGTCTTCTTAATTTACTCATATATTCTTTTACAACCAGTATGGTCGGCATAAAAACAACATTGTTTCCTCAATGTAGCATAAATGCCCCCTTTTCTCATGAAAAGGAGTTCCAACCCTCGCCTGTTCTGTTAAACAACTTTAGAGAGAGAGGTTCAAGATTCCTGTAAAGCTGTGATGGAGGTTTTTACTATCTTTAAGATTTTGTATACTGCTGCTTCTAATTGGGTCATTTCTTGTGTCCCATGAACTAGAGCAGTGGTTCCTGTGCCCACCCCTGCAGCAATTCCTATTCCCAAAAGGATGGCTAAAGTGAGGAAAACAGGTTCCTGGCAGAATCGGGTTGTATGCCCCACTATTTGAACTTTAAATGATACTGTGTCATGATAGAGCACTCTGGGAAACATCTGCATCATTACATTATTAATCATATCTGTTGACCATTTTATGAAAACATAAACAATGTTTAAGTATATAGAATTATACTGTTTTAGGTATGGAAAAGGCAAGGTACCTAAGATAGAATGAAAGATAGGGAAACAGTTATATTTAGTTGCAACCTGATTTAGAAGGCATTGCTTCTGTTGTAATCAATGAATCCCCTGAACCTCAAGTTTAGTTAGTTTCATAATTTTGTACCCAACATGTAAGGGAAGGGGCTCAGAAGTTCACAGTCTGCAGAATTTAACAAAAAGAAGATTTGGGTTGTTTTTTTTTCCCTCTGTTCTGGGCAAGTAACATTTTTAAGGACACCTAAGCTTTTTTCTTCTCTCTTTTTTTTTTCTACCTGCCAGCTGTTACCATGGAGCCCAGTTGGTAACTTCTTTATCTTAGAAATGTAGCCATCTCTTTGAAGCCCCAGCTCAAGGACAGGGGCCTTGTTCACATATTTTGTTAAAAACTAGTATGGGGGTGTCTAGCTTAGGAGTGTTGATTTTTCAAGCCAGTGCCCAAGTAGAACAGGCAACACGAAAACATGAAGTTTATCTACATTGAACTCTTTTATAGGGTCTCTTTTGCTGAAAGTCCTAAAGTTAGCCAGGTGAAAACTTCTGGAGAATTCAGTTCAGACTTTTCTGTGGGCCTGGTACAGAGGGGGAAGATGGGAAAGGCGGGGGGTAAGACCCGGTTGGTGGATCTGAGTATGAGGAAGGAGAGATATAAAAGAATAATAGGAAAGGGGTTTGTGATTTTCCTAGCAACAACAACTTGAGCAGTAGAACAGATAGTGCCAAGGGGAAGACCGAAGTGAGTATCCCAAAAAGCCTGTGAGGGCTTTTCAATTCTTAGTAAACTGTTTTCAGTGATGACAAAGCAACTTTAAAGGCCATTTTCATTACATCTTGGATAGGGGTCTGAGGGTTCTCCTCAGCTGGTTTGAGCTTTGGGTTAGCTGGTAAGAGGACCTGGTGGGACGGGGTGCAGGCACTGACAGGAGAAGAGAGGAGGGAGTGGGTGGAGGGGTGCCTCAGTGCCTGCTACCTCAGCAAGGGGGCAATGGTCTGAGAACCGGCGGAGGTTTGGGTTTTGGATCTAGTAATTGGAGGGGAGAAATCAGGTTGCTGAGGTGGGGGTGACAGCAGAAAGTCTGTAGCAGAAGGCTGAGGGTAAGAATCTATTGGAGAAGAATAGTTCAGGATGTGAGCAAAGGAGGGAAAAGGCTTCCACATAGGGGAATCTCCTTTCACTCTTTTGAGCACTTGCAGAAGTTAAAAAGGTCACACAGAATTTGAGGACCTAGAGGCCCCTCTGTGGGCCATCAGTTTTCTTTCTCTATTTGTTAATATGGTCAATGCTGTGTACTTAATTTGATGAGCAGTTGTTTTCCACCAGGCACCCCCTGTATGCTCACATCCCCATGACTTACAGAAGAAGTCAGCTTTTCCCTCACACAGCTATGGCTGTTTGTGGCTTTGATACTCTGCCTGGCAAACATAGTAATCTAGGCTAGCCAACCTGCATCTGGCTAGCGTGTCCCTATATCCATAATATTTGTTTCCATTATCTATGGTACAGAAGGTATTTAATGGAATTTTAGTGGGATCCTCTTCATCACGAATATCTCAATAGGAAAGACCTATAGCCAGCTGACAAATGTCTGGATGGAGAGAAGGCCCCCAGGTACCTAAGTGGGCTGTATGCAAGATAGACCATACTTTTTGTCTAGTAGAATTTGTGATCAGCAATCGCTGCTGAACAGGCTGATGAGGGTTAGGACTACTGGTGGCCAAGGGGAGAGTCTATAGCCATATCCGTATGGCGAATACAAAATTTGAAAGGGTTACCAGTCTTTTCCAGTTTCCAGCCAGAGTCTGGACAGGGCACAGGCTTGAGACTTGAGGCATGGATCCAGGAAGTGATTCCGTCTACTTTTACCGCTGTAGGTGTTATAAGTAGCACCTGGTATGGTTCTTTCCAGCGGGGTTCCAGGGATGACACCTGATGTCATCTTATGTAGATGAAGTCTCTTGATATTGATGTGGAGTCCCCTCGTCTGCAGGTTGGTAGGCAGTGACCAGGTGTTTCAACAGGTATCGCTGAGTTCTTTCGAGAACTTTTAGTCTGTCAAGCAAGGGGGTGTGGAAGGGATCGTTCGGTCTTAGAGTTGGGGTTAGGTCCCTTACTGGAGGAGGGACAACATTGAGAATTTCATAGGGGGTGAGGTTACACAAAGAAACAGAGGGAGAATTTCTTGCATGAAACAGTGCATAAGGCTGGAGCATAGTCCAATCTTTTATGCTGGTCTCTAAGCTTAATTTCTTTAAGGTCTCTTTAATGGTTCTATTTATTTTTTACCTGTACTGCGCTCTGGGGTCTACAAGCACAATGTAACTTCCAATTAATTTCTAGGGTCCTGGCTAACCCCTGACTTACCTGGGCCATGAACGCCGGTCCATTATCAGAACCTATTACTTTAGGCCGGCCGTATCTTGGAAAATATCTTTCAGGATATTCTTGACCATCATTTGCGCCGTTAATTTTTATTTTGTGGGAAAGGCTTAAATCCATCCTGAAAATGTATCTACAAAGACTAAGAGATATTTAAGTCCATACCATGCTGGCTTAATTTCAGTAAAGTCCACTTCTCAGAATTGTCCTGGTGTGGTTCCTCATAGGTACTTTCCTGCAGGAAGCTTGGAATGGTAAGCATTAACGAATTGACATATCCGACAGGCTTTTGTTACCTGTTCAGATATTTCCTTTCGCTGTGAGTTGGTTAATCGAAAACTCTGTTCTTGATCCTTCAGGAATGCCTGCAGTTTCTTTTAACCAAGGTGAGTGAGTTGATGTACATTTTTAAAGTAGTGTAGGGCTTTCTGTAATTGAAGGCTGGGCTCAGTGAAGTTGAGGAATTCAATGTCAGTGTCCTTAGATGTTATCAAAAGCTTGCTGGTGCTCAAAGGGTCCATTGGAATTGGGCATCCTCATTTAACAGCGGGTATAAAGGAGAAGCTAAGAAAACAAACCCAGGTATCCATACCTGCAAAAGCCAGCAGTCCCAAGAAACTCTCTTGAGTTGTCTCTTTTTAGATGGGGGTGGTATCTGCACAATGGTTTTTTTCTCGGCAGAGAGCCCTGAGAACAGCTTAATCAGACCTTATATACTTTTCTTGGAGTGGGCAGGGAGGGAAACTTATCGATGGGTCAGAGCAAGTGGGAGGTTTGGTACAAGCGGGTGAGGGAGTACAATCCTCAGTTTGGCAGTTGGGGACAGCACATTCTGGGAACAAAATTAGCAAACAGTTCTCCAGATTTCAACAGTGTTTTGTTAAGCATACAGAAAAACAGGAAGTGACAAGTGCCTATTTTATTAACCTTTCACCAAAGCGAAATAGAACGTGAGCTTGGATTACAAAAACAACCATGTCCAGGTTGCCTAATGCTCTCAAATGTCAATCCTATTGGTGACTACATATTTGTTTCTTCCAAAGATTATATATTCAACATCAACCATGTTGAAAATGTCTAATCCTATCACTCACTTTATACTTTGCCTGATTTCATGTCTCTATTGATATCTGCATTCTTGCATGTTTTCCCCCATTCATCATTGTGACTGACTCTTCACATGTGCTGATATTTTGTTCACTCTCTACCCAAACTTGATTGCTAAAGAACTTTTGGTCTAAATCCTATACTCACTCTTTTTCCTGAACCTACCGACTATCTTCCTAATCCTACCGACTATCCCTTTTAGACAGGAAGTTCTCTCTACCTTCAATCATCCAAGGTACAAGGTCCTATGCCATTGTATATTGATTTATCTCGGACATCTGTGCAGAACCTAATTCAATGCTAAGTATCCCAATCAAGGGCCCTTCTGGACTTCAAATCTTACCTTGATTTCTGTTTTCATAATTATTTTGAAAATTTAATAAAATAGTGTTTGCCAAGGAACTGACTTCATTCAGTTCCTGAAGGAATTGACCTACCTCACATCTTTGGTGATGGAACTCTCTTAACTTGGGTTCCAGGAAGACAGGAACACACAGCCAGTCCCAGTCCCAGTACCAGTGGGCTAACTTGTTTGGATTTACCAAGGACAGAGTGTGTCTTTTTTGGTACCTACTGATGTGAGGATGGTCAGATGCGAGGAGAGCCTTCCCTGAGAAAGCATGTAGTGGTCAGCGCAGGCTCCTGACAACTTTACAGAGTTTGACAAAAAGACAGATCTGAGACAGAACAGGCCACCTTGGGGGAACATAGTATGGCCCACCAGTCAGAGGAGACTCTGGATAGTCACAGACTTACTTGGGGGAAGGAGGTGCCTTTTTGAGTGTGGGTGTGAGTTTGTGGTTTTGTCTCATGTTCTGAGAATAGGTAGAAAAGGCAGTTTGCTTGGTTTGGAGTGGACTGTTTTTAGAAAGTCCTTTGACAAGGCGAGTGTTTCTGTGTCTGTGTATCCCACTGTGTCCGTGGTTGTAGACATTAGAAAAGAGAATGCATCAATGGATGTTTCCTGTCTAGTAGAAAGCTTCCCAGCATTCATCCTACCCATTATAGGAATGGACTGCCTTTTGTCTTATCGATGGGCAACACCTACTATCTTCCTAAGTTCCTGTTTTCTTCCTGAATTCTGGCCACTCGCCAGAATAGGCTCATGGTTTTGTTTCCAAAATATGTACCACTTCTAAATTCTGCGACATGGCCATGTAATGGATAGCTGAAGGGAATGGCAAGCATCTCAGAAAACTCAGATATCAGTGTGACCAGAAAAGTCTCAGTGGAGAAACCCTGCTTTGGGCCTTTTGCTTACATATTGTTCTGTTGCCCTGAATGTCAGGAAGGTCTTTGCCTCAGGCCACCACTTTGTGAAGCCTGAAAAAAACAGTTTTCAAATGGAAATGAATGGGCCTCACCAGTGGCCACGTGGCCACCCAGATCAATAACTTTGCTTAATTGCTTTGGAAAGGGATGTGTCTGAATCAGCCTCCTGGCCCTGTGTGAGGCAGTGGCTTAGATTCTCAGCACCTGATGACTCTAAAGAAAGATCCAATGTGTGCATCCAAAACCAAAATGGCAAAAAGATTAGTCATTGTGGATGAAGTCTCTTGCCTTCCTCTATTAGATTCCTGACCTCCATCAAGGGAGTATAGGGATTTTTTGGGTCAAATGAGTTCTTCCAATCCCTGCAGAGGTGCTTGTGTTTAATCATGACTCCAAATCAAATAAGGAATCAATACCTGACAGTCAGTAGGCCTCAAATTGTAGAAGAAGAGCAGTATTAATGGCAGAACTATGTGATCAATCCTGGTTCACTTCAAGGGTGTCCAGGCCACCCTGAGTTTAGGCAAATGAAGGGCAAGGGAGCTTATTTTGGATACTCTCTTGGGCTGTGCCATTTAAGGAAACCTCCATGCAGAGGTTATGATGAGTGACTACATGGAAGAAGAGGAGGACCATGTGGGATTGTTTGGTTCTAATTGTGGTCACTTGTGTGGCTGTTGGAAGAGATGACTGGGTTCATCTGCGCTAGAACACTGGTTTGATTCTCCTCAGAGACTGAGCTCTGTAACTGACCTCAGAGTAGTAATTGCTTTGGAAATGAATATGACTTAATCAGCCTCTTGGCCCTGTTTGAGGCTGTGGCTTAGATTATCAGCACCAGATGGATCTAAAAAAAGATCCCATGTGTGCATCCAAAACCAAAATGGCCAAAATAGCAGTCATTGTGGATGAAGTCTCTCGCCTTTCTCTGTAAGGTTCTGAAAGAATAAAAGAAATTGAAATTGAAATGTAAAGAACCAGGTTTCCTAAAGTTTCCAAGCTGCACTCAGCACCTGAAATTCCGGTGGCAGTTAAGAAAATTTCCAGATCTGCACATTAGGTGTGTGTTGAAATCTTCCCTGACCACCTAGGTACTTAACAACCCCTTCCCAGAAACCGTGCAGCTCACCACGTATACATCTCAGGGCTTCAACCAATCAGTTTAAATGTATACCCCTTCTTAGGGCTGATCAATCACCCCCTGCCCGACCTGTTCCCGCCAATGAATGTTCTAATCATGTTTTAGAGTTGTTATTTGATTTTCTCTTGGTATATGATGATTTGCTAAAGGAGGCTATGATGTATGTAAAGTCCCTGCCCTCTATAAAGAATGTATATAAACTGTGCTCAAGTTGTTCTCGGGGCTCTTTGTTCTTTGCTCCTCTGAAGTGAGTCCTGAGCTCCAGCATGCTGGACCCCCAATAAACCCTTTAGAGTTGCATGAGAAAGCCTGTTGATGGTCTTTTCCTCCGATGTTCACCCCACCTTTTCATCTGGAGGCCCCAGGTGAGATATTTGGCGTGGCGGATGAAAGACCCCAAGGGACTTCTCTCAGGGTAAGTAAGGCGCCTCTTTCTGGTTTCGGGTTTCAGGTTAGGGCTTGGCAAAGTGGCTGTCGGTGAAGAGCATTAGCTCTCTCTGATAGTGGCTGACAGACGTGTCACAGAGCTGCAGGCCACGTCCCTGTGGGACACTCCAGGGGACGAGGGAAATCAAGGAATAGTAGTTTCCTCAACTCGGTTATATTTTGCTTCAGAATTCGGTTTGCCAGCCCATCAGGTTTTGCCGGCTACTCAATTTTGTTCATTGTCCTGAACTCATGTTGAGTTTATTGTCTGTCTTTATTGTCTAACACATCAGGTTTTGCCAGTTACTCAGTTCTAATCTTTGTCTTGGACACACGTTAAACGTTTACTGTTTGTCTTTGTCTGTGTTGCGATTGTGTCTTCACTGTCTCTCTTTGAGTAACTCCCATTATGGGACAAATCACTTCCACGCTTCTGTCCCTGACCATTGATCATTGGACTGATGTCCGCTCAAGGGCCCAGAATCTTTATTTTTCAGTAAAATGCCGGACCTTGCAGACTCTCTGTGCTTCAGAATGGCCCATTCTCAAAGTCGGGTGGCCCCCAGAAGGATCCTTCCGCTTCCCTCTAATCCGAAAATCAGAGATATTGTCTTTCAGCCGGGACCACGTGGCCACCCAGATCAATAGCCATATACCCCTTCCACAGGATCCTATCATTCAAACCTTCCGCTCCCTCTGCTTCCCTCCATTCTCCCTGAGTCACAAGACTGGACACTCCTCCCCCTCCTTATCCTCTACCCTGGCTCCCCAACACCGAACACGTTCCAGATGATCCTCCTGCCGCTGACACAGCCTCTCCGCCACTAGAGGCAATTGGGCCAGTACCAAGCCCTCCAGGGAACTTCGCAGCAGCAGCAGCAGCAGCCCCTCCTCCTCTGGTGGAAGCTGGGCCATCTAAAGGAACCCGCCAGTGACAGATAATAAAAAACTCAGAAACCCCTGTGATGCTCCCTCTCCATCCCTATGGGCCGATGAACCGACCAATCTGCGACCCCAACACCATTGAAGTTAGGTAGCATCTGTCCACTTATCACCGGCCTCTAATAGCGGGTCTCTGAGTGGCCGCCAGAAGGCCGACTAATTTGGCCATGGTAAGAGAGATTATCCAAAGGCCTAATGAGTCTCCCTCTATGATTTTGGAGAGAATTATGGAAGCATTTAGAAAATATACTCCTTTTGATTCTCAGACAGAGTACGAAAAGACATCTGTTGCAATGGCCTTTATCCAGCAGGCTGCCCTAGATATTAAGAGAAAGTTGCAACGTCTAGATGGATTACAAGATATGACCTTAAGAGATTTAGTCAGAGAAGCTGAGAAAATATATTATAAGAAAGAAACTGAGGAGGAATGGGAACAGAGGAGACAGAAGGAAAGGGAACAAAAGTAGGATGAAAGGAGCAAAAGGCAGACTAAAGCACTGGCTAAGGTTCTGGTCAGAGCAGTAAATAGGCCAGAAGTTAAAAAGCACGGAGATAGGAAGGGATACATGGGCCCATGCCAAAGGCTGTCCCTGGCCTCAGGTCAGTGTGCCTACTGTAAAGAAAAAGGACACTGGGCCAAAGAGTGCCCCCAAAAAAAGCAGAGATGCCAGACCGCCGTGCTGACTCTAGAACAGGACTAGGGAAGTCGGGACTCGGATCTCCTCCGCAAGCTCAGGGTAACATTTTAAGTGGAGGAAACCCCATTGAACTTTGAAGTGAAAACAGGACCAGTATACTCAACCTTTAAGACCCCACTGGGCCCCCTATCAAATAAATGGTCGCTTGTTCAAGGGGCTAATGACAGTAGATAATGAGCTTGGACAACTAAAAGGACAATGGACCTAGGAAATGGAAAAGTCCACCACTCTTTTCTAGTAATCCCAGAATGCCAGGCCCCGTTGATGGGCAGGGATCTGCTTACAAAACTCGGGGCTAGAATAACCTTTAACCCTGATGGTCCCCAAGTGGTGTTTCTAAACGCTTCAGTAAAAACTCCCATAGTCACGGCTTTGACTATGTCCGTAGAAGATGAACATCAACTCTTCGCGCGCCATAGAACTGATCAAACAGGAAAACTATCCCAGAAATTGATAAAAGATTATCCTAATGCCTGGGCAGAAACTGCTGGGTTAGGTCTAGCCATAAAAAAACCTCCAATAGTAGTAGAATTAAAAGCCTCTACCTCTCCAATCAGTGTTAAACAATATCCTCTAATCAAAGAAGCTAAGGATGGGATAAGGCCCAATATTCAGAAATACCTGGCTCTTGGGGTCCTAAGGCCCTGTCAATCGGCCTAGAATACCCCCCTGCTACCAGTAAGAAAGCCAGTAACTGGGGACTACCGTCCTGTTCAAGACCTAAAAGAGATCAAAAACAGACTGCAGGACATTCACCCCACGGTACCCAATCCACATAATTTGCTTAGCACTCTGAATCCGGAGAGGTAATGGTACACTATGCTGGACTTAAAAGATGCTTACTTCTGCTTGCCACTACATAAGGACAGTCAGTTGCTGTTTGCTTTCGAGTGGATAGACCCAGAAACAGGAACATCTGGCCAACAAACCTGGATTAGACTCCCACAGGAGTTCAAAAACTTCCCCACTTGAACTCTGGTGTGATTTCCCTTAGAAAATGAGTTCTGGTAATGAACTCAGAGAAGTATTGCCATAAATTTTGTTGGGATTTTAGGAGGCCATGCATGAGAGTCGCCCTTGGAAACTGAGATCTAGGCCCAGTGTGGCTTTCCACAGAGCACTGGGTATCTCAGCCAGAATATCACATGATTTTATTCTGAAAGACTTGGCAGCCATAGTTGAGATTCAAAACACACATATACTTCACATTGTAGACCTCAATCCACCTAGCTTCATGTGACCTTTTGGGCACTCTTTGGGACGCCTTGCCTGTGAGAGTTATCCACAGCTTTCATTGAAATGAGCTTCCTCAAAATTTAATGGTGTGGTGGGTCAGGGTCTGCAGGAGAATACATCAACCAGGCTTCTATCTCACATAGCTTGCCCCCTTGACAATTGCAACCTGATTCTGAACATTGCCCTGAAACCTCTCCATATAACAAGATGCTTTTATATGAAGAGATCAAACATATAAGGGATTACGGGCTGCAGCACGTCAGTCACAAGCCATTTGGAAGCAATGGCAGATCCACATGGCCCCACCACAAATGTTTTATCACAAACCTGCACACCACAGCTCGTGCCCTCAATTGAGCAGTCTACAACTTACTGGCATCTCTGTTCTACACCCTTTTCATGAAACCCAGTAAATCAAGGCATTATCTGGTACACTCATGATCAGCAACAGGGCATACAAAGGTTCTCCAGTGCCACCTGGTCATTAGAATTTCAAAAATTTCATGGTATTTATCTATCCATTTTTCAAGGTTGAAGTTGGAAGCACTGTATGTTTCAATTTATTCAGGAACCATTAAATGGTGAGGAACCTTATTTCAGTGAAATCTCTGGAGGACACTCACATGAATGTCTTCCCAAAGAGTAGCCAAAAGGTCACATGAAGCCAGGCCCATTGAGGTCTACAATGTGAGGTCTATGTGTCTTTTGACTCTCAACTATGGCTGCCAAGTCTTTCAGAATAAAATCATGTGATATCCTAGCTGAGATACCTAGTGCTCTGTGGAAAGCCACCCTGGGCCTAGATCTCAGTTTCCAAGGGCGACTCTCATGCGTGGCCTCCTTAAAATCATAACACAGTTCATGGCAATACTTCTCTGAGGTCAGTTCCAGAACTCAGTCTCTAAGGGGAAACACACCAGAGTTCCAGCCCAGGTTTACCTACACCTCTCTTCCAACCCTCACACAAATGACCACAATTAAAACCAAAACACTCCCACATCACCCTCATCTTATTCCATATAGACACTCATCTTAACTTCAAGCTGTAGGTTTCCATGAGGGATGCAGCCCAAAACAGTGTCCACAATAAGCTCCCTTGCCCTTCATTGGCCTAAGTCAGGGTGGCCTGGACACCCTTCATGTGAACCAGGAGTGATCAAATACGTGTGCCGTTAATACTGCTCTGCTTCTCCAATTTGATGCCTTCTGACTGTGAGGTTTAGATTCTTTATGTGAATTGGAGCCCAGAGAAAACACAAGCACCTCTAGGCTAGCCTCTGCAGGGCATTGAAGAACTCATTTGATCCAAAGGATACGGATTCTCACTTGATGGAGGTAAGGAACCTTACAGTGGAAGGTGAGAGAGTTCATCCACAATAACTGCTATTTTGGCCATTTTGGTTTTGGATGCACACATGGGATCTTTCTTTACATCCATCAGGTGCTGACAATGTAAGCCACAGCCTCACATAGGGCCAAGAGGCTGATTCAGACACACCCCTTTCCAAAGCAATTAAGCAGAGAGCCACAGGTGAGGCCTATTCATTTCCATTTGAAAAATATTTTCTTCAGGCTTCACAGAGGTGTTGCCTGAGGCATCAACCTTCCTGACTTACTGGGGAACAGAACAAAAGGTAAGCAAAAGGCCTAAAGCATGGTTTCTCCACTGAGACTTTACTGGTCACACTGATATCTGAGTTTTATAAGATGCTCGCCATTTCCTTCAGCTATCCAGTACATGTCCATGTCAAAGAGCTTGGAGGTGGTACATATCTTGGACACCAAACCATGAGCCTACTCTTGAGAGTGGCCAGAATTTAGGAAGAAAACCGGAAGTATGGTCTATCTTGCATACATCTCCCTTAAGGACCTGATGACCATCTCTCCACCCAGACATTTCTCAGCTGGCTATAAGTCTTATCTATTGGGATATCCCTGATGAAGAGGATTACACTAAAATTCCATTAAATTTCTTCCATACATAGATAATGGAAACAAACATTATGTTTGTAGGGACACGTGAGCCACAGGCAGGTTGGTTAGCCTAGATTACTATGTTTGCCTGGCGGACTGTGAAAGCCATAAACAGTCACAGCTGTGTGGGGGAAAGCCGACTTCTTCTGTAAGTCATGGGGATGTCAGCATACAGGGACTTCCAGATGGAACCCAAACTCCTCATCAAATTTTGTACACAATATTGGCATTATTACCAATTAGATAACCAAACCTGATGGCCCACAGAGGGGTCTCTAGATCCTCAAATTATGTGTGACCTTTTTAACTTCTACAAGTGCTCAAAAGGGTGAAAGGAGATTCCCCTATGTGGAGGCTTTTTCCCTCCTTTGCTCACATCCTGAACTATGCTTCTCCAATAGATGCTCACCCTCAGCCTTCTACTCCAGACTCTCTGCTGTCACTCCCACATCAGCAACTTGATTTCTCCCCTACAATTAATAGATCAAAAACCCAAACCTCCGCTGGATCTCAGACCACTGCCCCCTTCCTGAGGTAGCAGCTACTGAGGTACCCCTCCACTCACTCACTCCTCTCTTTTCTTGTCAGTGGCCGCACTGGGTCCCAACAGGTCCTCTTACCAGCTAAACAAAATCTCAAACCAGCTGAGGAGAACCCACATACCAGTATCCAAGATGTAATGAAAATGGCCTTTAATGTTGCTTTGTCATCACTGAAAACGGTTACTAAAAATTTAAAGTCCCTCACAGGCTTTTTGGTATACTCACTCCCGTTTCCCCCTCTGTTCTACATGTTCTACTGCTCATGTTTTTGTTGCTAGGAAAATCCCAAAACCCTTGCCCATTATTCTTCTACATCTCTCCTTCCTCATTCTCAGATCGAAGGAGCTGCTCTCAGCCCTGCTTCCCTGTCTTCCTCCTCTGTACCAGGCCCATGGAAAAGTCGAGCAGTATTAACGGCAGGCCTATTTGATCACTCTTGGTTCACAGGAATGGTGTCCAGGCCACACTGACTTCAGGCGAATGAGGGGGAAGGGAGCTTATTTTGGACACCAACTTGGGCTGCACCCTTCATGGTAACCTCCAGTAAGAGGTTATGATATGGAAGAAGATTTGGGCCATGTGGCAGTATTTTGGTTTTAATTTTGGTCATTTGTTTGGTGGTTGGAAGAGATGACTGGGTCCACCTGGGCTTGTTCTCTGGTGTGATTCCCCTTAGAGACTGAGTTCTGGAACTGACCTCAGAGAAGTATTGCCATGAATTGTGTTGGGATTCTAAGAGGCCACACATGAGAGTCGCCTTGGAAACTGAGATCTACGCCCAGGGTGGATTTGCACAGAGCACTGGGAATCTCAGCCAGTATATCATATGATTTTATTCTTAAGGACTTGGCAGCCATAGGTGAGAGTCAATACACACATGGAGCTCACATTGTAGACCTCAATGTGCCTGGATTCATGTGACCATTTGGGCACTCTTTGGGAAGCCTTGCCTGTGATAGTTCTGCAGAATTTTCATTGAAACGAACTTCCTCACCATTTAATGGTTCCTGAATTAATTGAAACCCACAGAGCCTCCAACTGTATTATTGAAAAATGGCTAGATAAATACCAGGGAATTTTTGAATTTCCCATGACCAGGTGGCACTGGAGAACCTGTGGATGTCCTGTTGCTAATCAAGAGTATACCAGACAGTGCCTTGACTGACTGGGTTTCATGAAAATGGTGTAGAAAAGAGATTCCAGTAACTTGGAACCTGCTGAGTAGTGGGCCTAGAGCAGTGGTGTGCAGGTGTGTAATAAAACATCTGTGGCGGGGCCATGTGGATCTTCCATTGGCTTCTGAATGGCTTGTGACTGACATGGTGCAGCCAGGAGTCCCTTATATGTAAAGACATCTTGTTATATTGAGAAGTTTCAGGGCAATGTCCAGAATCAGGTGGCTATGGTCAAGGGGGCAATGTCTGTGGGATAGAAGCCTGTTGGTGCATTCTCCTGCAGACCCTGACCCACCACACGTGACAGAACTCCCTCCAGCACCGTGTCCCAGTTGAACTCCTTGTATTTTGTTAAACAAATAACAAACTCCCTATGCAGCAGCAAGAAAGACAATGAAAATTGGAGGATGACCAAAGGGCTTCACAGTCCACACGGGGAAACACTTTTCCCCAATGGCCATAGTTTAACTACAAAAATAGAACTCATCACTGATGCACCATGTTCATTGGAAAATAAGAAAACAAGTCCTCCAGGTCACATAGATGCAGATCCAGCTGTGATGGTCTCACTACAAAGGAAGCTAAAGCTCCTGACAACAACATATATTTCAAGGACCCATCCTCAGAGGCAGTTACTCAAGAAGTCTTTAGGCCAGCAGAGCTCCATGTTTGTGGAGAGTTTACCCTGTCCCTTACTTTTTGAAACTCATCTACCACCTCCAAGTTTGTGAATTCCTGAGCATTTTCCATTCCAGATATGTATTCACAGATTTTCTAACACTTCCCCTCTCATTGTGTCTTACTTGGGCCCAAGGTAATGTTAAGGCTTTGTTCTGGATGAAAGTGAGAAGATGTTTGTGTAGCACATATTTGCATACTCATAGATTCATTTTCCTATTTTCCATTGAAATACAGAATCCCTGACAGGAACATATACCCTACTAGACTCTGACTAATAATCCTAAAATGATGTAGAAAAATAACCCAAGCAGAATAGAAATACAAGCAGTTCAGAGGATGCATGCTGTATAGTTGGACTTGCCTTTTGCATGATAAACGGTAGGTGTTAAATATGTAGACAATTTTTAATTGAAATAGTTCTCCATGTGTTTTTAAAGTAAACAAATATGTGAATTCCTGCCTCCCTTGCTTTGTAGCCAATTCAACACATGTATTTTTATATGCACATATAGATTCCTACATGGTATCACATGCACAATTTGTGAGGTGGCTGATGGAAGATACAACTTATGAGAAGAGATCACTCCTCCTAAACGCAGTTGGAACTGAAAATACAACCTATGGGTGAGCTTCCTAGTATTACAATATTATACATAAATCCATGTTCAGTAAAATGAATATTTTTGCATCTGTGGATGATATATATTTCATAATGAATTTCGATTTGCATATATTTCTACCTTTTAATATCTGTGGGGTTCTTTTGTATATATGTGTGTGTGTGTGTGTATATATATATATATATATATATATATATATATATATATATATATATATATATATATTTTTTTTTTTTTTCCAGATTTTTCAAAATATGAAATATATATGTCTTATTTTACACTCCCTAAATTCACTCATATTCATGTATGTGGATTTATAATCAACTTTTCACAAGATTATTCTCAGAATTATTCATCCACCTGAAATACATATTTATTTTCTAGTACTGAAAACTAACTTCAGTGAATGGTGCATACAAATCCTAATTATTCTACAGTAACTGACCCTGTTTAACATCAATCCAAGTAGATTACTATGGGACATGATGTATGTTTTGACGTTCATTTTCATTCAAAGCTGGTACATTACTATTTCTTCAGGTTATGCATATCATCGGATATGTATTTCATTCACAAGTTAGCAAAATTATTTGCATTTGTTTCACTTTCAATCACTTCCTATTCAGAACACATGAATTCCTCTATGTTTGTTGACCAGTATTTTTATGAGACTTCTTTCCAAACACAATATTTTCCAAATCCATAATCAGTTTTGAAGCAAAACTCACACACCCTTCATGAGAAAACATAACTCTAATATTACCATTAGATGTATAACTCGTTGGAATGAATGATTGTATATCAATATAAGATTTCTTATATATTTTAAGATATCAATTCAATCCATTATTTAAAGTGGAACTAGTTATATTATTTATTCACTGTATGGTGTATTCATACATTATCTCTATATTCATAGACAATGTGTACACCTCTCTGTACCCCCAATACTAATTTATTCATCTTCAAAATATGGCCCTCAGAAAAGGTGGAAGAAATACTCATGCCTCCTGATCTACATATACATTTTATCAGAGTAATATTCTGGACACAAAATACAAAGGTCACACTTATGATTGTACCAAAGCCTAAATGGAAAGTGAGAAAGGATTACTACAATCATCCATGTGATGTTGCCTAATGCTCTCAAATGTCAGTCCTATTGGTGAGTACATTTTTGTTTCTTCCTAAGATTGTGTATTCAAACTCAACCCTGTTGAAAATGTCTAATCCTCTCACTGACTTTATACTTAGCCTGATTTCATAATGTCTCTATTGATATCTGCTTTCCTACATATTTTCCCCTGTTCATCATTGTGACTGACTCTTAACTTGTGTTGACATTTACATTCACTGTCTAACCAAAACCGTATTGCTAAAGAACTTTTTTTCCAAATTCTATATTCACTCTTCTTCCTAATCCTTCCGACTATCAGTTTTTGAATGGATGTTCTCTTCTATATTCCATCATCCAAGTAAAGGTCGTGCGAGCATCGGAGGAAGAGACTACCAAGAGAATACATCATGCAACAGCAAAGGGTTTATTTGGGGTCCAACATGGTGGGGCTCAGAGCTCACTTAATTAGAGCAGAGAGCCCTGAGAAGAGCTTATGCAGAGTTTATATACTTTTCTTGGAGAGGGCAGAAAGGGAAGTTTATTGATGGTTCAGGGTGAGTGGGTGGTTTGCATTCAACCGGGTGAGGGGGTACATTCTGCAGTTTGGCCGTTGGGGACAGCACATTCTGGGACAAGATTAGAAAACATTTCTCAACATTTCAACAGTGTTTTGTTAAGTGTACAGAAAAACAGGAAGTGACAAGTATATATTTTATTGACCTTTCATTCCCCACTTCTTCTGGCAACTTTTAATCATAAAAATGATCATTGGGGGATGTCACATTCTATGTTTGCTAGTGGGGTATTACCATAAGTTTAACTTGTCCAATTTGAGCTTGGAGAAAATAAATTACATGGTTGAGGAAACAGGGTTTTATAGTTAGCAATAATATGAGGATTATTATTGGACGGGCCAGAGTTGATAAAAACGTAGTTAACCAGGGGGACTGTGTAAACCAAGACTCAAACCACCATTTTTGGGCCTCTCTCTCTCCTTGACTCTCTTCAAGGCATCTTTTTAATTTACTCATAGATTATTTTACAACTCCATTATGGTGGACATTAAAAAAACATTCTTCCCTCAATGCAGCACAAAGGCCCCCTTCTCTAGTGAAAAAGAGATCCAACCCTCTACTGTTCTGTAAAACAACTTCAGAGAGAAAGGTTAAAGATTCCTGCAAAGCTGTGATGGAGGTTACTAATATCTTTAAGTTTTTATATATTCCTGCTCCTAATTGGGTCATTTGTTGTGTCCCATGGACCACGGCAGTGGTTCCTCTGCCCAACCCTGAAGCAACTCCTATTTGCAATGGAATGGCTAAGGTGAGGGATATATGTTTTCAGAGGAACCGGATTGTATGCCCCCCTATTTGAACTTCAAATGAATCTGCGTCATGATAGAGCACTCTGGGAAACATCCGCACCATTACACATTTAATCACATCTGTTGACAATTTCATTAAAACACAAACAATGTTTAAGTATATAGAATTAAACTGTTGTAGGGACGGACAAGGCAAGGCACCAAAGATAGCACCAAAGACAGGGAAACAGTCTTATTTGGTTGCAACCAGATTCAGAGGGCATTGCTTCTGTTGTAATCAATTAATCCCATGAAACCTAAGTTTATGTAGTTTCAGAATTTTGTACCCAACATGAAAGGGAAGGGGCTCAGAAGTTCATAGTCTTCAGAAGTTCACAAAAGGCAGTTTTTGTTTCTGTTTTTTCCTTAGGTCTGGGCAAGTTAAATTTTCAAGAACACCTGGGAGGGGGAGACCTTTTTCTTCCCTTTCTTTTTTCCCCCTGCCAGCTTTTTCCATGGAGCCCAGTTTGTAACTTATTTATCTTAGAAATGTAGCAATGTCTGTGAAGCCCCAGATCAAGGCCAGGAGCCTTGTTCACATATTTTGTGAAAAACTAGTGAGGGTGTGTCTAGCTCAGGAGTGCTGATTTTTTAGCCAGTTGCCAAGTAGACCAGGTCAACACAAAAAGAGAAAGTTTATGTACACTGAATTCTTTTATAGCGACTCTTTTCCTGAAAGTCCCATAGGGAGCAATGGTGAAGACTTCTGGAGAAGGTCAGACTGTGAGGTGGAGATTCTTTATGTGAATTGGAGTCATGAGAATACCCAAGCATAAATGGGCTAGCCTCTTCCGGGATTTGAAGAACCCATTTGACCCAAAGGGTCCCTATTCTCACTTGATGGAGGTCAGGAACCTTTCTGAAGAAGGCTAAGACTTCATCCACAATGACAGCAATTTTGGTCATTTTGGTTTTGGATGCACACTTTGGATCTTTCTTAAGATCCATCAAGTGCTGAGAATCTAAGCCACAGCCTCACACAGGGCCAAGAGGCTGATTCAGACACATCCCTTTCCAAAGCAATTAAGCATAGAGACAAAGGTGATGCCCACTCATTTCCATTTGAAAAGTGTTTCTTCATGGTTCACAAAGGGTGTGCCTGAGGCAAGAGACTTTCCTGACATTCAGGTCAACATATCAGTAGGTAAGCAAAAGGCCCAAAGCAGGGTTTCTCCCTGAGACTTGTGTGGTCACACTGATATCTGAGTTTTCTGACATGCTGGACATTCCCTTCAGCTATCCAGTACATGGCCATGTCACAGAGCTTGGAGGTGGTACACATCTTGGACACAATACCATGAGCCTATTTTGGAGAGTGGCTAGAATTTATGAAGAAAACCAGAACATAGAAAGATAGCAGGTGTTGCCCAAAGATAAGGCAAGCTGCAGTCCATTGATAAATTACGCAGGATGAATGCTGGGAAGTGTTCTACAAGACAGGACACATTCATTGAAGCATTTCCTTTTCTAATATCTACAACCACAGACACAGTGGGATATTCAACTGTGTGAAGTTGTCAGGAGCCAGTATTGAGCCACTAACTGCTTTCTCAGGAAATCCCCTCTTCTGAGCTATCCTGGCATTTGGCCATTCTCACATCGGTAGGTGCCAAGAAAGACTGACTCTGTTCTTGGTAAATCCAAACAAGTGAGAACACTGGTACTGGGACTGGGACTGTCTCTGTGTTCCTGGCTTCCTGGATTTCACGTTCAGAGATTTCTATCACCAAGGGAGTGAGGTGAAGTCACTTCCTTCAGAAACTGAATGAGGACACACTGCCTTGGCAACCAATTTGTCCTAACAGTTGCTTCCAGAGTCCCATGGAGGCTGCCCATATTTCCTGTGACACTTTCACAAGTTAGAATGATATATTAACCATAGGCACCCAAATAGAGCTCTCCACACAGGCCTGATTTGGCCCATCTTCTTTACATTAAGAAGAGAGAGGCAGATTCAGACACAACTCTTCATCCTGACCAAGTTGTTTGCCATGGAAGAAGACTTTTGCTCACTCAGGTCCTTCATCGCTGACTATATCTTGTGCAGAGATCATTTCTGCATGGACTTTTGAGGTTCTCAGCAAGTCAAAGATCCCATACATTCCTGTATTGTAAGACCAACCCTGTTCATGCTCTTCTGTAAAGTTAGGTTGAGGGAACAGTGTATGGTTTGGATTAATAACATTTTCAATTTGGGTTAGGAATCATTCTACTGGATGAAAAATGGTATTGGGAACTGCGATATGTATAAGACTATAGAGGTGAAATATATGTATGAAAACATAAATCCAAGTATTATTTGATGCCCAGAGGGCATTGGGCCCTTGATTGGGATACTTAGCTTTGAATTATGTTCTGCACAGATGTCTCAGATAAATCCATATACAATGGCATAGGACCATGTACCATGGTCCTATATACAAATAGGTCCATATATACACTCATCATAAACTCTGGCTGGAGTTTTCGATGAGGGGCGCAGCCCTAGACAGTGTACAAATGAGCTACCTTGCCCCTCATTTGCCTGATGTCAGGGTGGAATGGGCACCCTTCCTGTGAACCAGGAGTGATCAAATAGGCCTACCGTTAATAATACTCTGCTTCTTCAATTTGAGGCGTTCGGATTGTGGTGTTTAGATTCTTTATGTGAATTGGAGTGATGATAAAAGCCAAGCACCTATGGGCTAGCCTCTGCAGAGCTATGGAAAACTCATTTGACCCAATGTATCCCTATTCTCTCTTGATGGAGGTCAGGAACCTTACTGAAGAAGGCTAGAGACTTCATCCACAATGACAGCAATTTTGGCCATTTTGGTTTTGGATGCACACATGGGATCTTTCTTTAGATCCATCAGGTGCTGAGAATCTAACCCACTGCCTCACACAGGACCAAGAGGCTGATTCAGACACATCCCTTTTTAAAGCAATTAAGCAAAGAGCCACAGGTGATGCCCATTTATTTCCATTTGAAAACTGTTTTCTTTAGGCTTCAAAAAAGTTTGGCCTGAAGAAAAGACCTTCCTGACATTCAGGGAAACGGAACTATATGTAAGCAAAAGGCCCAAAGCAGGGTTTCTCAACTGAGTCATTTCTGGTCACACTGATATCTGAGTTTTCTGACATGCTGGCCATTCCCTTCAGCTATCCAGAACATGGCCATGTCACTGAGCTTGGAGGTGGTACAAAACCATGAGCCTATTCTGGAGATTGGCCAGAATTCAGGAAGAAAACAGGAACTTAGGAACATATTAGGTGTTGCTCATCCCTAAGGCAAGCCACAGTCCATTCATAAATTGGGCAGGATGAATGCTGGGAAGCATTCTACTAAACAGGGCACATCCATTGATGCATTCTCTTTTCTACTGTCTACATCAATGGACACAATGGGATACACAGACATGGAAAAACTCACCTTTTCAAATGACTTACTAGATCAGCCCACTCCAAAACAAACAAACCTCTTTTTCTAATTATTCTCAGAACATGAGAAAAAACTACAAACTCACACCCACACCCACAAAGGCATCTCCTTCCCCAAAGTAGGTCTGTGACTGTCCGGAATGTCCTCTGACTGGTGAGCCATACAATGTTACCCCAAAATGGCCTGTCCTGTCTCAGATCTGATCTCGTTGGCCAACTCTGTCAGGATCCAGCAGTGAGCCACATCCTGCTTTCTCAGGAAAGGTCCCTTTTCAGAGCTCTCCTGGCTTTTAGCCATCCTCACATCAGTAGGTACCAAGAAAGACTGACTCTGTCGTTGGTAAATCCAAATAAGTGAGCCCACGTGGACTGGGACTGGGACTTGCTCTGTTTGCTTGGCTTCCAGGATCCCATGTTCAGAGAGTTCCATCACCAAGGAAGTTAGGTAGGTTACTTCCATCAGGAACTGTATTAGGTCACTGCCTTGGCAACCACTTTGCCCTAACAGTTGCTTCCAAGGTTCGCATGAAATGGAGGCTGCCCCTACTTCCTGTGACACTTTCACAAGTTAGAATGGTATATCAACCATTGTCCCCCAGGAACAGCTCTCTACACAGACCTGGTTTAGTCCATCTTCTCTACAATAAAAAGATAGATGTTGATTCAGACATATCCCTTCATCCTGACCAGGTTGTTTGCCTTGAAAGATGACTTTTTCTCTCTCGGGTCCTTCCCAGCAGCCTACATCTTCTACAGGGATAAATTCTGCAGGGAACTTTGAGGTTCTCAGTAGATGGAATATGCCCTCCATTCCTGTATTATAAGACCAACTCTGTACCTCCTCTTCTGTAAAGTTAGATTGAGGAAAGAGGTATGGTTAGGGTTAATAACATGTACAATTTGGGTTAGGAATCATTCTTCGGGATGAATAATGTTATTCTGACCTGTGATATTTATTAGAATAAATAGGTGAAATATAAGTAGGTAAACAGAAATCTAGGTAAGCTTTGGAGACCAGAAGGGAATGGGGCCCTTGATTGGGATACTTAGCTTTGAATTATGTTCTGCAAAAATGTCTCCAATAAATCGATATACAATGGCATAGGTCCTTGTACCTTGGATGATTGAATGTAGAAGAGAACATCCAGTAAAAAAGAGATAGTCAATATGATTAGGAAGATACTCAATAGGTTTAGAAAGAAGAATGAGGATAGGATTTGTACCAAAAGTTCTTTAGCAATAGGGTTTCAGTTAGAGAGTGAATGTAAATGTTAGCACATGTGAAGAATCTGTCACAATGTTGAACTGGGGAAAATATGTAGGAAAGCAGATATCAATAGAGATTTTAGGATATCAGGCCAATTATAAAGTGAGTGATAGGATTAGACATTTTCAACAGCCTTGAGGTTGAATATATAATCTTAGGAAGAAAGAAATTTGTAGTCACCAATAGGATTGACATTTGAGAGCAATAGATGTTTTTCATAATCCATGCTCACTTTCCATTTAGGCTTTGGTAAAAACATAAGTTTGATCTTTGTAGTTTTGTCCAGAATATTACTGTGATAAAATGCGTATGTAGATCAGGTGACATGAGTATTTCTTCCACCATTTCTGGGTGCAATATTTTGAAGACATATAAATTAGTATTGGGGATACAAAGAGGTGTACTTTTGTCTATCAATATAGAGATAATGCATGAATAGACCATACGGTGAATAAATAATATAAGTACTTCCAACTTTAAATAAAGGATTGAATTGATATCTGAAAATATACAGAAAATCTTATATTGATATACAATCATTCATTCCAACCCGTTATACATCTAATGGTAATATTAGGGTAATGGTTTATCATGAAGAGTGTGTGAGTTTTGCTTCAAAATGATTAGAGAAATCGAAAATAATGTCTTTGGAAAGAAGTCTCATGAAAAGTCCAGCCAGGAAACCTGGAGGAATACATGTGTTCTGAAGCAGGAAGTGATTGATAGAGAGACAAATGCCTATAAATTTGTGAACTTGTGGATAAATATATATCCTATTATGTGCATAAACTGAAGAAATAGTAATGTACCAGTGTTGAATAAAAATGAACGTCAAAATAAACATTTTGTATCATAGGAATCTACTTACATTGATGTTAAACTGGGTAAGTTACTGTAGAAATATTAGGATTTGTATGCACCATTCACCGAAGTTAGTTTTCAGTACTAGGAAAAAAATATGTATTTCAGGTGGATGCATATTTCTGATAATAATCATGTAAAAGTTGATTGTAAATCCAAATACATGAACATGAATGAATTTAGGGAGTGTATAATAAGACACATATATTTCATATTTTGAAATATCTGGAGATTATATATATATATATATATATATATATATATATATATATATATATATATATACAAAACACCCACACAGACATTAAAAAGTAGCAATATATATGCCAATTAAAATTCATCATTAAATATATATCATCCACAGACCCAAGCTATTTATTTTACTAAACATAGATTTATTTATAATTTTGTTAAACTAGGAACCTCACCCATAGATTGAATTTTCAGTTCCAACTGTGTTTAGGAGGAGTGATCTCTTCTCACAATTTGTATCTGGCAAGTCAGCTACCTCACAAGAATGTACGTGTGATAATAGGTAGGATTCTGTATGTGCATGCAAAAATACATGTGCTGAATAGGCTACAGAGAAAGCAAGAAAGGAATTCACATATTTGTTAACTTTAAAAACACATGGTGAACTATTTCAATTAAAAATTGACTAGATTTATAACACCAACCCTTTATCATGCAAAATGAAAGTCCAACTATACACCATGCCTCCTCTGAACTGCTTGTATTTCTATTCTGTTTGGGTTATGTTTCTCCATCATATTAGGATTAGTAGTCAGAGTCTAGTAGGGTATGGGTTAGTGTCAGGGTTTCAGTATTTTGAATGGAAAATTAGATAAGGAATCCAATGTGTATGCAAATATGTGCTATACAAAAATCTTCCCACTCTCATCCAGAACGATGACTTGACATTGCCTTCCCCCCAAGTAAGACACAATTAGAAGAGAAGAGTTAGAAAATCTGTGAATACATATCTGGAAAATCCTCAGGAGTTTACAAACTTGGAGGTGGAAGAGGAGTTTCCAAAAGTAAGGGACAGGGTTGATAGACCCAACCTGATCTTTTATTAAAATTGGGAGCCATCTTGCCACAAAGCGATGAAAAGCTAATTTTGGGTTTACTATAAATTACTGCAATTTTTGAACCCATTTGGAATGTCTGCCCGTGCCTTTAACTCACCCATGCCTATCTCTCTGACCTGATAGCAGCCCTCTCTGAAAGTTTAGTGACACATCATAATTTTTGGCCTTCCCTGGCCAGACAACGACTCTCTCTGAGGTCTAATGGTCATCATTATTTCTGATGTTGGGGCCAGCAAAAAAAAAAAGAAAAGTAAACTACATTTAGTGTGATGCTTGTCAAAGTTCTGTTATCTGTAATCCCCCTTTTGTGTAACTTTCTGGGCTATATAGCTGGGCTGTAGGAAAGGTGGGGTTGCTGTCTTGTTCCCGCCGTTTTGTGAGGGAGAGGCCTTAATTTGATTTTAATTGGAGTCAGTGGTCTTTACTTTCATCCTGGTCTAACATTTTGCAGTTCCGCAGCAAGATGACCCTGCCAGTACAGATCACAAGACCAGACTGTTGGAAATTCTGAAGCTGGCCTTCCCTCCAGGGCCCCCGGCTACAGAGCCACTCTAGGGGATGCGCAACTTGAGATGTTTCAACGACTTGGAGTGAGACTTTGGTCCAGGGAGCACTGCAATGAACCACTGGACTATAACTATTAGCAAGAACCTGGTGGAGGAGGCCTCCATAGGTAAGTGGCACCTTTATAACATCTGATATCTGGTTAAGGGAGATCTCTTCTGATGACAGAGAGGAGGCCTGGGGAGGCTCACATATACTCCTGTCCGGGACTGTAAGGAGAATCATGCTGTCCTTTGTTCTGTTATGTAGGGAATTCTTCTGGATGGGTAGAGAGGTGTGGATGGGCATGCACGCGGTCCTACCCAGGAGCTTTAGCAAGACATTGCAATGCTCCTCTGCTTTTTTTTTTTTTTTTTTTTTTTTTGGTGCCTGGTTTCTGGTTTTTTTTTTCTGTTTTGTTCTGTGTTCTATATGTTTTTTGTTTGTTTGTTTTTGTGCGTTTTGTTGTGTGATTTCTGTGGTAAAAACTTAAAGATATTGGACGTGAAAATGGGTAATAAAGCAAGTAAGCGTGACACCTTTTTGGACTGTGTTTTAAGGAACTGCGATGAACTTTACCTCCCTTTGTTAAGCAGGATAAGAGAAACCCCTAGCTGGCTGCCTGGAGCACACCCACTGCACAAGGCAATGCCTGCTGCAGAGCTAAAAACTGAGTATCTCACAGGTTAAGAAGTGAAACTCCTTTAAAACCACTTGTACCTCCAGATCAAAAGAGTCACAACCTTTGGGCAGAGTCCCCTGTGTTTCTCCTTTGTTAGCAAAGCAATAAACCTCCCTTTTTCTTTTTCTCAAAAACCCTGTCCTCATTATTAAATTGGCATTAATTGACTTCAAGGTCAGGAACTGAACTTTAAGTTTCAAATTTTGATAAACCACACCACCCCCGCCCCGGAACTTTTTGAGAGCTGACTACTGATATGTTAGGAGATGGAGCATGGTTGGGGTGGAACCGAACCAGAGGAGCTAATCCTGTAAGTTAAAGGAGGGACCCAGGGACTTCCAGCAGCTGCCGAAGCCCTGTTACTTCAGGGAATTCCCTCCTTCCTTCCCTGCACTGTAAGCATTATGTAACGTCTGTCTTCTTAAAAAAGAGAAAAAGAAAAAGGGGATACTAAATTCAGTAAAGTCACCATGGAGACCCTTGATTTTACATTTCAGGTTGCCCCTCTGTAAAAACATGTGGTCCCCTTGTGGGGACTTCTATGGTGCCACTGGTGTAGGAGATTTTTCTCTTATCTGCTCTGTTTTAAAGTCTTCTGTCTGTCGGCCATAGTCTGGAGCTCCCTTCTGTCTGTCTTGTGTCTTTGTTTCTGGCCCTTTAAGACATGTGCAATAATGTGTTGATATTTTAAATTGTTTCTTGGGAATGATCTTAGCTGAATGTGTGTCTAAATGATGATGTTTTATTGTAACAATCTGGTATCTGAATGGGTTTTTGAAGCATTGCACAATCTTGCAGGTAAAATTCGGTTTAGGTAATTGTTTAGTTTATGATTTCAGATAATTTATGCCAGAGAAATTAAATACTTAGGATGGAAAACTAAAGAACTCTCCTTCCAAGTTGGCAAGTAACTTCCCAATCATTCAGTCTTTTATTTCACCTATTTTGATTTGGGTAGCCTGGGAAAATGTCACTGTGCGTACCAGTGCATTAATTTGGACAAAGATAGTAAATCATTTTATGGTATCTGTTGACAAAACAAGATGTAAAGATATAAAATTTTGTGAATTGTATCTTAAACTTGTTTCATAATTTTCAACATCCTAACCTGAAAATTATGGTTAAAATGCCTTAGGCCTGTTGTGTCTGCTCTGAATAGCAGTTTTTTCCTGCTCCTTCCTGACCTCAGCCAGGACTTATTTTAAAATGCAAATAAAAGAATCCTGCAAGCTCAGTAGGAGACTGATCTGAGGCCTTAGCAGAAAAAAAAGGCAAATTGTATGGTTTTTACTAATTACTGTCCAGTCGTTTTTTCTAGGACTCTTATTTTTTTCCTTAGATACTTTATTTAGTTTTTTTAGCTCATGATTTTGATCCTACAGACCTAAGTTAATGTTTTTTTGATCAGTTCTATCTTTGACCAACTGTGGAGTTTTTGAAACATTGCAATGCAGATTTCATCTGCGAAAAGCTATAAGGCCTTTACTATTTTTATGTGTGCACACTTCTGTTATGTGTTGTATGTCTATATATACATATATCCATATATCAAACATATGATACAAAAATTTACATATATAAAGAACGCTCATAAAAAAACGCTCATAAAAACAAAAATTAAAAAGTGGATCCAAGGATCCTTAATTCACGTTATTTAAATGGTTCAGTTTAAATTGGATAAACAGATAAAAATAAATGTCTTTAAATTTAAGCTTACAAGTTTTTCTAGGTGTTCAGATATCTAATAAAAT